>NC_135824.1:58906303-59182943 GCF_964213995.1 Mustelus asterias
ATGTGAATTTGGAGGTGGGGGTAATCTCCCCCTCACACAAATGAAAAGGCTGATTATTATTTACTGGTTATGTGGCGTGTGTGTGTGAGTGGATGTGTGCGTGAGAATGAATGTGAGAGTGCGAATGTGATAGTGCGAGTGAGAATGTGTGTGTGAATGTGAGTGTGAATGTGAGTGTGTGTGTGAATGTGAGTATGAGTGTGAGTGTGTGTGCGTGAGAGTGAATGTGTGAGTGAGAGCGCCATGAAATAATTTTGGGAGCTTGAGAAAGTGGGAGTTGATATTTAACCTTTCGGAGGGGCATGGACGGTTTTGCACGGATGGTTTGAAGGGGAACAGGAATAACCCTTTCAGGCCCATGGCCTTCTGCTGACTTGTTCAAAATGGACTGGACAAACACAACACAGCCTGATGCTGCATTCACCTTCCAATAGATTGCAATTTAAAAGAAAAGCAACAGCAGCCATTTAGTTTGTGATGTGGCGAGACTCGGTGATTATTCAACCAAGAAAAAACTGCTCAAGTCACCTATAGATAGATGTGTCACTTAAAATGATTAAATTCTATGTTCTGTCATATATTAACTGTATTTAATTAGAAATCTCACTAATATTTACTGTCAGTATATATATATAAATATATAGATATAAATTGAAAAGTAACCCTGGCTATTTTATTAGAGGGCAATTTTCTGGGGAATATTAAGCTTGTCAGCATTCATTTAACCTATGAAAAATATTGTATGATGTCGGTATAATCTGTCCTTGTACACACCACACGATCAATCCCTATTCAGAGCCTTACCGAGAAAACACCGTGTCGAAATACACACACCTTCATTTTTAAACAAAATCTCAGTATAATTTCCATTTTATCAGTAACTGGTTTTGAAAGGGGTTGTATCGTTAACAATGTAACACCGAACATATTTTTATCAAGTCAATCTTAGGGAAACATTGTTGGCGGGGGACGTGTGATGTTGATATTATCTGCCTTTTTTTTTTGCCATTTTCTCTTATTTTTTTCTATCCAGCTCCCCCTCTGCTCCAGCCGAGGATACTAAACAATAGGGAAGTCAAAATAGCAGCAGCCTTGCATGACTTGCAAGCTGCGTCACTCTAAATAGTACAAGACGCCGCGGAGATGAAGAGGGGAGGTGGGGAGAGAAAAAATGGACAAGTAAGCAGCCCCCCCACCCCTGCTACATCATGTACCTTTTTTTCTGATCGTCCCCTCAACGGAGGAAAGCAGCAATGAAAAAGGGAGGGGGGGGGGGGGGGGAACCTTACTGTCATAAACAACCATCTCAAACGGTGTCAGTCAGTATCACAGGGAACCAGCGCCCCATTCACAAGCCCCAGAAATTGCCACCGGCTGGGACAATGTTGCATTTGTTGCAATGTCACATCCCTGGTGTGTCTGCGGACAGAGAGAAGCACTCACAGATCTCAAGCAATCCTACCGAGAGAGGTGGCTCAGCTCCGCTTGCTCCTTGTCTTGCCTTGCTGCCGTTCCGATGTTAGTCATTCAACAGCACCTCAAGACTGTGGCTAGACCGTCACCGTCTGCGTCACTCGACACACACACACTCCTCCTGGCCCCAAGACTCCTTCAATCGATCAGCTAGAGCTGCAAATTCTAGAAAACACTTCCATTCAGCTGGTGCAATGGATAAATGCACGGATTGAGGCCGGATCTCTTGCTAGATTCAGTGCAGAAACTGATCCCTGATAAATCTGTGCGAATAAACATGTTTTTCGGATTGTTTATACAATCAAAGGTTTGCATGGCGCAATTTTAACTGATAATCCCCTCGAAAGCATGTCCCCAGAATCATTTTACTTAGTGTCACCCAAATTGACATAGAATTGGACATAGAATCCCTACAGCGCAGAAGGAGGCCATTCAGCCCATCGAGTCTGCACCAACCACAATCCCAGCCAGGTTCTATCCCCATAACCCCATACATTTATCCTCGCTAGTCCCCCTGACACTAAGGGGCAATTTAGCACGGCCAATGCACCTAACCCACACATCTTTGGACTGTGGGAGGAAACCGGAGCACCCGGAGGAAACCCACGCAGACACGGGGAGAACGTGCAGACTCCACACAGACAGTGACCCAAGCCGGGAATCAAATCCTGGCTAAGGCAGCAAAGAACAAGAACAAAGAACAATACAGCACAGGAACAGGCCCTTCGGCCCTCCAAGCCCGCGCCGCTCCCCGGTCCAGGATTGAATCCCGAATCCAGGATCCCCGCCCAATTTTCCAGCCTATCTACATACCAATATCCTATCCACCGAGCTGTCCCTCACAGCTACGATGCTTTGTTCATTACAACCTATTAACTTGCCAACCACTGTGCCACCGTGCCGCCCATCATGAATCTACATCCAATAACTATTATATTTGCCACCTTGTTATTGTCCTGTTATTTCTAAGTGCCAGCAGTGCTGGTTTCCTGGCTGTGGTCCACATCCTCAGAAGATGCACCCAACAGCCCCTCAGTCCCGTAAAAGAAAATGCCCCATCTCCTACCTTCAGTTACAGAGGGCGTTGCGGAGTGTGTTGAACCATCGTTGGTTCCCACTGGATAGTGCTGAGCCAGGGGCTGGCCAGTACTACAAGGATGTACATATGTTACTGTTGGGTTGTGCTATTGTTGCTGTTGGGGTTAGGGTGGGGTTGTTACACCTTTGTACTGTAGTGTTGTGGCACATCCCAGTCGGGCTCCGCCTCCTGGGAGAGGTATAAGAGTCCCTGCTCTGGCCGGGTCCCCTTCAGTCTGGGATAGTGTATATAAGTTCTGGTAGCTTTATTACAGTAAATAAAATTGATGCGCTACTCAAACACGAGGCCTGAAGCTCAGTAAATGAAAGGCTTTTATTTACTGTAATGAAGCTACCAGAACTTATATACACTATCCCAGACTGAAGGGGTCCCGGCCAGAGCAGGGACTCTTATACCTCTCCCAGGAGAGTCCCTGCTCTGGCCGGGACCCCTTCAGTCTGGGATAGTGTATATAAGTTCTGGTAGCTTCATTACAGTAAATAAAAGCCTTTCATTTACTGAGCTTCAGGCTTCGTGTTTGAATAGCACATCACTGAGACCATGGCAGGGATTCTTCGCTCTCATTCACCCCACCACCGTTGCCAGCGGGAACGGAGAATTTGGCACTTAGCCCAAACTCCGTTCACTGCAGCGGGACCAGAGAATCCCAACCCCTGGCGAGGTCGGAAAATCCTAATGTTAATGTCCTTTAGGGAAGGAAATCTGCCGTCCGTATCCGGTCTGGCCTACATGTGACTCCAGAGGCACCGCAATGTGCTTGACTCTCAACTGCCCTCTGAAATGGCCGAGTGAGACAGTCAGTTCAAGGGGCAACTGGGATGGGCTATAAATGGGATGTCCCAGCCAGCGAGACACATGTCCCATGAATGATTTTTTAAAATCCCAGCCATAGGCGAGGTCGGAGAATCCCAGCCACGGGTGAGGTTGGAGAATCTCAGCCATTTTGTTTTGCACATAGTGAGTGGCCTAGTATATGTGTTGATACTGTACCTTTAATAAATGTACTTTAGTTATGTTTCTGTGCAGGATGTTCCTAGCAGCACCTTCCATCTTATTGGTGCCATTCTGTCTACTGGCATCCTGTATACTTGCAGGAGCATAGTTACTTCTATCATAGAAACCCTACAGTGCAGAAGGAGGCCATTCGGCCCATCGAGTCTGCACCGACTACAATCCCACCCAGGCCCTACCCCTACATATTTACCCACTAATCCCTCTAACCTAGACATCTCAGGACACTAAGGGGCAATTTTAGTATGGCCAATCAACCTAACCCGCACATCTTTGGACTGTGGGAGGAAACCGGAGCACCCGGAGGAAACCCACGCCGACACGAGGAGAATGTGCAAACTCCACGCAGACAGTGACCCAAGCCGGGAATCGAACCCAGGTCCCTGGAGCTGTGAAGCAGCAGTGCTAACCACTGTGCTACCGTGCCGCCCATATTCTAATGGCTAGAATGTTGGTTTTAATCTGAACTAATGCTGTTCTGCTGTTTTCCCCTGGGACATTGCAGAGTGGGGCTTGATTGGGATGATTGGCAGGGATGGTCTATGATGGGGATGCTGGGCTTGTACAGAATATTCAAGCTTAGGTGCTGCCTTTGGAGTTCATAGAATCATAGAGAGGAGTGCTTCTCTTTTCCCCTCTCTGAAGTCTGGAGACTGGGAGCTGCCAGAGACTAAGTTTACCTCGTTGAGGTTTGGCTGTTTTGAGGATATATCCTTCTCTGAAAATTGCTGTCTGGACCTCTGTCCAGAAGTGTTTAAAAAGCAGAACATCCAACCTTATGTGAGCATACTTGTTTTTGTGCTAACTAATTCTGAAGGAGGGTGTATGTCTATGGGCATTGCTTTAACTTGGAACAACAGAGATAGCTAGCTGTTAACATAGAAGTGTAGAAACTAGAAGCAGGAGTAGGCCATTTGGCCCTTTGAGCCTGCTCTGCCATTCGTTTTGATCATGGCTGATCATCAAATTCAATATCCTTCCCCAATATCCCTTGATCCCTTTAGCCCCAAGAGCTTTATTTAATTTCTTCTTGAAATCTTAAGGCTGTACTTTGCCATGTCTAAGTATTATAATTGGTAAAAGTTATGCTAATTCTTTTGGTTATATTCTAACTGGGTTCTTAAGTAAAGTTGGTTTTGATTAAAGCTCCCTAGTGGGTCACTTGAATCATACCTGGGATGAAACCCTATGCTCGCCCAAATGCCAAAATCAAATGTAGAAGTTGAGGTCTCGGCTAACTGCATAATATACCTTGGAGTTTCTGATCTGGGCCTTAACATACTTTATGGTTGATATACAATGCCAGCCTCCAAGGTATTGTTTTTAATTTGTGAGTCAAGGCACTTGGGTGTTTCTGCTTCTTGGAGTCACAGTGGACACCAATTCTGTCCCCCCTCATTCAAATTCCACACATTGTCCAACAACCATCATTGGGGACCAAAAGCAGGAACCCTGGCTGATGCTAAACGCCACTGAGCCAGACCACTGAACCACACTGAGTTAACCCAATTGCTGTCTCGGTTGAGATCATTGATTGAATTTGAGGTAAAAACATGAAACTGAAACATGAAAATACTCAGCAGGTCAGACAGCATCCGTGGAGAGAGAAGCAGAGTTAACATTCTGGGGCTGGTGACCTTTCATCAGAACTGGGAGAAGTTGGAAATTTTATCACTTATGAGGAAATGCAGAGTCAGGGAAAAGGAATGGACGTGTAGAAAGGACAAAGGGTCTGTGATAGGGTAGAGGTAGAAGAACCCAGGGACCTGGGTTCAATTCCAGCCCTGGGTGACTGTCTGTGTGGAGTCTGCACGTTCTCCCCATGTCTACGTTGGTTACCTCTGGGTGCTCCGGTCTCCTCCCACAGTCCAAAGATTTATTAGTGTCACAAGTAGGTTTACATTAACACTGCAATTAAGTTACTGTGAAGGACAGTGGAAGGAAACCGGAGCACCCTGAGGAAACCCACGCAGATGAGGGGAGAATGTGCAGACTCTGCACAGATAGCCACTGGAAGCCAGAATCGAACTTGGGTCCCTGGCGCTGTGAGGCAGCAGTGCTAACCGTGCCAACCCGCAGGCATCTGCAGGGTTAGATTGATTGGCCTGGCTAAAATTGCCCATTGGTGTCAGGGGGACTGGCAGTGTAAATACATGGGGTTACAGGGGATAGGGCCTGGGTGGGATTTGGTGCAGGCTCAATGGGCCTAATGGCTTTCTTCTGCACTGGGTGGCACGGTGCCACAGTGGTTAGCACTGTTGCCTCATAGCGCCAGGGACCCAGGTTCGATTCCCGGCTTGGGTCACTGTCTGTGTGGAGTCTGCACGTCCTCCCCGTGTCTGCGTGGCTTTTCTCCAGGTGCTCCGGCTTCCTCCCACAGTCCGAAAGACGTGCTGGTTACGGTGCATTGACCATGATAAATTCTCCCTCAGTGTACCCGAACAGGCGTGAAGTGTGGTGACCAGGGGATTTTCACAGTAACTTCATTGTGCTGTTAATGTAAGCCTACTTGTGACAAATAAATCAACTTTAGCTTTAGCGCCAAGGACCCGGGTTTGATCCCTGGTGGGTCACTGTCTATGTGGAGTCTGCACATTCTCCCCGTGTCTGTGTGGGTTTCCTCCGGGTGCTCTGGTTTCCTCCCACAGTCCGAAAGACGTGCTGGTTAGGGTGCATTGGCCATGGTAAATTCTCCCTCAGTGTACCCGAACAGGCGCCGAAGTGTGGCGACTAGTGGATTTTCACAGTAACTTCACCGCAGTGTTAATGTAAGCCTACTTGTGACAATAAATAAACTTAAACTGTGGGGATTCTATGGTTTAAAGGAAACACAGGTTCCCTTCACAAAGAATGAGCTGATTGTAGCAGCCATTGTCCTTGCATTTACTAGCCATCGCAAATGATGATTTATTGGTTCCATTGTTGGCCAAGGCTCATAGCCCTGGGAATGGTCCCCTCACCTGAGCCTGTGGGGCCATTGAATTTGATGATCAGCCATGATCGTAATGAATGGTGGAGCAGGCTGAAAGGGCCGAATGGCCTCTTCCTGCTTGTATTTTCTATGATTCTCAAAGGGCAGCGTTGACGATCTGAGGTCACAAATGACCTTGTTACCCTGGTGCTGGGTGTGGAAACATAATGTTCTGTCACTGAGGTTGCAGTTTTGCTAGGTCTACACTTTGTTTGCAGAAATAACCCCCACTCATTCAACACTTCGCCAAAATCATAATGTTCTGGATTTGACAAGAATTTTTTTGGGAAGGGGGTGGTGGGGAGAGGAGTGAGGGGGGGAGGAATAAAAATTAAACATTTATAAAACTTACTTAGCACAGTAATCAGGAACATTGCAGAGTGTGGCACCACCACACAGGGGGCAACCGGGGCACTCACAGTAACTTCATTGCAGTGTTAATGTAAGCCTACTGGTGACACTGATCAATAAACTCAAACTAACAGTTGGAATGCTGAACTGTATTGTGGACGGCACGGTGGCACAGTGGTTAGTGTTGCTGCCTCACAGCGCCAGGGGCCCAGGTTTGATTCCTGGCTTGGGTCACTGTCTGTGTGGAATCAGCATTCTTCCCATGTCTGCATGGGTTTGCTGCGGTTTCCTCCCTTAGTCCAAAGATGTGCAGGTTAGGTGGGATTGGCAATGGTAAATTGCCCCTTAGTGTCAAGGGGACTAGCTGGGGTAAATGTATGGGGTTAGGGGCCTGGGTGGGATTGTGGTCTGTGTAGACTTGATGGGTTGAATGGCCTCCTTAGCACTGTAGGGATTCTATGATAAATTGACCCTTAGCGTCAGGGGGGACGAGCAGGGTAAATACATGGGGTTAGAGGGATAGGGCCTGGGTGGGATAGTTGTCGGTGCAAGCTCGATGGGCCAAATGGCTTCCTTCTGAGAATCCCTCCCAGCAGAGATTCTATTCTATTATCCCAAATAAGGCAAAGAGACTGTGGGGAATGGAAAGGGGGAGGGTGGGGGAAATTTAAGGAGATGCACTTTCTATTGATGCAAAAGAACATTGACTGGCTGCAGATTTAACAGCAACCTGTAAAGCGCAGGAGCATAAAAAACCACAGGGAAAACAAAGAGTGCTTGGAGAAAAACATGGTTAGATGCCACTAAGTAGATGGCAATGCCTTAACCATTTGTGTGTTGTAAGGCCACTAGGGCCCCTTCCATCCTTATCAAGGGGAGTGCTAACCTTCTCTCCTTTCATACAACACATCTACTTTGTTTGTAGCGAGCACTATTTATAATCCGTGATGTGGATACCTATTACTATGGATGTGACCAATTTATGATTATGTCTATATATCATATTGAATTCCCACAGAGTGTGAAATACAAAATCTTATCAACGTTAACATGAATAGATCGGTCTTTCTAACCTATCTATTTTGCATTTATGCAATGGAAACCTAATTATGTTAATTTATGCAGCATCCCAGCCAATTGCCTTTCACTTCATGCTTTGGCTTCAGGGTGTCGTTTAAAGTTTCCACGAAACCAAAGGGAAATGTGTCTGCTGATTGTACAGCCCGGTACAAGGGGGAAAATGTGACTAAAAGTTAGATAGAAGGGGCTGGAGAAGAGCAAAACCTCAATGGCTGGTTGTCATGTGACCTCCAACAGCCCCCCCCCTTCAGTGGACTGCGCATGAGCAGCTCCATGCCCCATTCTAATGAATGGGTTTAAGGTTTATTCATTGTTAGTGTCACAAGTAGATTTACATTAACACTGCAATGAAGCTACTGTGAAAATCCGCGAGTTGCCACATTCCGGCGCCTGTTCGGGTACACTGAGGGAGAATTTAGCACGGCCAATCCACCCCAACCAGCACGTCTTTCGGACTGTGGGAGGAAACTGGAGCACCCGGAGGAAACCCACGCAGACATGGGGAGAACGAGGAAACTCCACACAGACAGTGACTCAAGCCAGGAACTGAACCCAGGTCCCTGGCGCTGTGAGGCAGCAACGCTAACCACTGTGCCACCCTAGCAGAATGAATAAACAGGACAGCACTGGATACTCATATATTTAAAATAAACCTGCCTCATGAAAACTGAAATTATTGCTGTAAATGCTACTTCCGCTATCATGGAAATACACAGCATTGAAGGAGGCCTTTCAGCCCATCATGGCTGCTCCTAGCTCTTTGGAATTCATAGACTCCCTACAGTGCAGAAGGAGGCCATTGGGCCCACTTAGTCTGCACCGACCACAATCCCACCCAGGCCCTATCCCCTTGTATTTACCCTGTTAATCACCCTGACACTAAGGGGCAATTTAGCCCCTTAGTAAATGATCAAAAATGCTTATGGAATGTCAGCCTTTATATCTCAAGGGTCAGAATACATAGATCAGAATACATAGAAATCCTACAGTACAGAAAGAGGCCATTTGGCCCATTGAGTCTGCACCGACCACAATCCCACCCAGGCCGTACCCCCATATCCCTACATATTTACCCACTAATCCCTCCAACCTACACATCTCAGGACACTAAGGGCAATTTTTTAGCATGGCCAATCAACCTAACCCGCACATCTTTGGACCGTGGGAGGAAACCAGAGAACCCGGAGAAAACCCACGCAGACACGAGGAGAATGTGCAAACTCCACACAGACAGTGACCCAAACCGGGAATTAAACCCAGGTCCCTGGAGCTGTGAAGCAGCAGTGCTAGCTACTGTGCCTACACATGCTTCAGCTATACAAAGCTTGCTTCAACTAGGCACACATCAGGAATGATATATTGACCTTGGAGGTGGTGATGGAAGACGCAGCTATTGCGGAGCGTGGATTTACCAGAATGAGACCAGAGTTAAGTTACAAGGTGTGATTATACAAATTACCTTGTGTTCTATGAAATCTTAGAACATGGAATCCAAAAGAGCAGAAGGAGGCCATTCAGCCCATCGAGTCTGCACTGACCACAATCCCACCCAGGCCCTATCCCCATAACCCCATGCATTTACCCTGCTAATCCCCCTGACACTAAGGGGCAATTTAGCATGGCCAATCCACCTAATCCACACATCTTTGGAGCGTGGGAGGAAACCCACGCAGACACAGAGAGAGAACGTGCAAACTCCACATAGACAGTGACCCAAGCTGGGAACCAAACCTGGGTTTCTGGTGCTGTGAGGCAGCAGTGCTAACCACTGTGCCACGGTGATGAAGATGGCCCACACCTCCAGAGCAAGATTAACATAGAGACCCATGATCGCCAACGCCCTGTCCAGGCTAAAGGGAGAGTGACAGAGATCCAGAGGTGTGAAGGGATATGGAGCAAAAGTGGCTTTATGGAGTTAGGTGGTGGATCAGACATTGTGTCACTGAATGGCAGAAGAGATTTGAGGGGTTCCTCTTCTTGTGTTCTTAGAGTAAGTCTTACTTCCTCATTATAAAATAATGGGACTGATTATCAAGAATTATAGATTATAAAAGTCAGTTCCTCCACGTTTTGGAGGAAGATGGATTGTCAGAGACAAAAGCCCATTTCCAGCAAGTGGTTTAAGAATGGCGCATGCGCTACACTTGTGGCCAATTGATCGAGTCTGCGCACGCGCGGGAGACGGCGGGCCGGCCGGAGTTACGTGAGCGTCGCACTTGTGGCCAATCTGCGCACGCGCAAAAGACACGGCGGTCTGGCTGGAGCTGCGCACGCGTCACACTTGTAGACAATCCGCGCTCGCGCAAATGATGGCGGTCTGGTTGGAGTAAAGCACGCTCTCACACTTGTGGCTAATCTGCGCACGCGCACGGACGGCGGTCCGGCTGGAGGTGCGCATGCGTCACACTTGTAGCCAAACAGCGGAGGCGGCCTGGCTGGATTTGCGCATGCGCTCACACGGCTTTCCCCTTTGACCTTTCTGGTGCAGCGTGTGCCGTAGCGTCACTGTTTGTTCCAGGCCCAAAGGCGGCGAGAGTGGGGCCGGCACCCAGCCATGAGCGCCATCGAGCAGATGAGGGCCAACGTGGGCAAGCTGCTGAAAGGCATCGACCGGTGAGAGGGGGGAAAGCGGGGGACCGGAGCCCGGCAGCCGCGGGGACAATAGCCGCAGCAACACCGACCTACATTTGTCTAGCGCCTGGCACAGCAGCAGGACCCCCCCCCGCCAGTGCAGCCCTTTCTGAGCTGTAATCACTGTTGTAATGTAGGAAACAGAGCAGCCAGTGGCGCACAGCAAGATCCTACAAACCAGGGGCAACATTGGAGGGACACTTGGCATTGAGGGGGAGGGGGGACTGCTGGGGGTTGAGGGGGTGTTGGGAGTGGAGGGGCTACTGGGGGTTGCGGAGGGTGGGGGGCTGCTGGGGAGGGGGGGGATGGCGGGGGGGCTGCTGGGGAGGGGGGGGATGGCGGGGGGGCTACTGGGGGTTGCGGAGGGTGGGGGGCTGCTGGGGAGGGGGGGATGGCGGGGGGGCTGCTGGGGAGGGGGGGGATGGCGGAGGGGGCATTGCTGGGGGTGGCGGAGGGGGCATTGCTGGGGCAGGGGGGGTGGCGGAGGGGGCATTGCCGGGGCAGGGGGGGTGGCGGAGGGGGCATTGCCGGGGCAGGGGGGGTGGCGGAGGGGGCATTGCCGGGGCAGGGGAGGGTGCTGGTGGGTGCTTTAACTCCCAGAGCAGACACTCGATGGAAGAGGAAAGCGCAGGTACGGACCGCGCAAAGCTCCACCATCGCAGTCACAGGGGGAGACAGTCCCGGCCACAAGCGAGCCGGGGCACCTGACCCTATCACCGGACCTTAACCGTAAAATCCGGCATGGTTGGTCACCCCGGTACAAACAGCAACCTGGCAATGACACAGATAATGTTTCTGTGATGTTGATTGGCTAGGGTCCCTGCTCTCTTTCGAAGCTTGAGGCTTTGGTTTAACATTTGATTTTTTAAAATTTGATTTATTATTGTCACGTGTATTAACATACAGTGAAAAGTATTGTTTCTTGCGTGCTATACAGACAAAGCATACCGTTCATAGAGAAGGAAAGGAGAGAGTGCAGAATGTGGTGTTACACTCATAGCTAGGGTGCAGAGAAAGATCAACTTAATGCGAGGTAGGTCCATTCAAAAGTCTGACAGCAGCAGGGAAGAAGCTGTTCTTGAGTCGGTGCCTCTGACAGGGCAGCACTCCCTCAGTGTTGCACGACATGCTAAATCTGCAACATTGTTACTCTAAACTCAAAATGCTACCCATTGATTTCACAGCTGATTTCCCCCTCTGGGATCGTGACTGGAATAGCGATGACCAAGGATTCAAACTCATAATGAGTTGACACTTCAGGGGAGTGAGTCACAGAGGTTTACAGCATGGAAACAGGTCCTTCGGCCCAACTTGTCCATGCCGCCCTTTTTTGTAACGGCGAAGCTAGTCCCAATTGCCCACGTTTGGCCCATATCCCTCAATAGTCATCTTACTCATGTAACTGTCTAAACGCTTTTTAAAATACAAAATTGTACCCGCCTCTATTACTACCTCTGGCAGCTTGTTCCAGACACTCACCACCCTCTGCGTGAAACAATTGCCTCTCTGGACCCTTTTGTATCTCTCCCCTCTCACCTTAAACCTATGCCCCCTCGTTTTAGACTCCCCTACCTTTGGGAAAAGATATTGACTATCTAGCTGATCTGTGCCCCTCATTATTTTATAGACCTCTATAAGATCACCCCTAAGCCTCCTACACTTCAGAGGAAAAAGTCCCAGTCTATCCAGCCTCTCCTTATAACTCAAACCATCAAGTCCCGGTAGCATCCTAGTAAATCTTTTCTGCATTCTTTCTCGTTTAATATTTTTTCTATAATAGGTTGACCAGAACTGTACGCAGTATTCCAAGTGTAGCCGTACCAATGTCTTGTACAACTTCAACAAGATGTCCCAACTCCTGTATTCAATGTTCTGACCAATGAAACCAAGCATGCCAAATGCCTCCTTCACCACCCTGTCCACCTGTGACTCCACTTTCAATGAGCTATGAACATGTACCCCGAGATCTCTTCATTCTGTAGCTCTCCCCAACGCCCTACGATTAACTGAGTAAGTCCTGCCCTGGTTCGATCTGCCAAAATGCATCACCTCGCGTTTCTCTAAACTAAACTCCATCTGCCATTTGTTAGCCCACTGGCCCAATTGATCAAGATCCCGTTACAATCCTAGATAGCCTTCTTCACTGTCCTCTATGCCTCCTATATTCTCATGCAAATCAATAATATTAATGACAAATAACAGTGGACCCAGCACCGATCCTGAGGCACACCGCTGGTCACAGGTCTCCAGTTTGAAAAACAACCCTCTACAACCACCCTCTATCTTCTGTCATCAAGCCAATTTTATATCCATTTGGCTAACTCACCCTGGATCCCATGTGATTTAATCTTACGCAACAACCTACCATGCGGTACCTTGTCAAAAGCCTTGCTAAAGTCCATGTAGACAACATCAACTGCACTGCCCTCATCTACCTTCTTGGTTACCCCTTCAAAGAATTTAATCAAATTTGCGAGACATGATTTTTCACTCTCAAAGCCATGCTGACTGTCCCTAATCAGTCCTTGTGTCTCTAAATGTCTCTCAGAATACCTTCTAACAAATTACCCACTACAAATGTGAGGCTCACCGGCCTGTAGTTCTCAGGCTTTTCCCTGCAGCCCTTTTTAAACAAAGGCACAACATTTGCCACCCTCCAATCTTCAGGCACCTCACCCGTGGCTGTCGGTGATTCAAATATCTCTGCTAGGGGGCCCGCAATTTCCTCCCTAGCCTCCCCCAACATCCTGGGATACACTTCATCAGGTCCCGGGGATTTATCTACCTTGATGCGGGAGTGCTACCAATGGAGTCTGTTAAAGTGAGGTTAGGTCTGCTTGTTGAGGTCAATGTAACAGATCCCACGGCACTGTTGAAAATATTAACGTCCCCCTTGGCTTCTTGGCCACCATTAAGGCCTCGTCAATCTCACTGAAAACAGGTTATTTGCTTTTTGTTTCTCACTGTTTTTGAACGTCGCTGGCAAGATTGATTTATTATTGTCACATGTATTAACATACAGTGAAAAGTATTGTTTCTTGCGCACTATACAGACAAAGCATACCGTTCATAGAGAAGGAAAGGAGAGGGTGCAGAATGTAGTGTTATAGTCATAGCTAGGGTGTAGAGAAAGATCAACTTAATGCGAGGTAGGTCCATTCAAAAGTCTGACAGCAGCAGGGAAGAAGCTGTTCTTGAGTGTGTGACCTTAGACTTTTGTATCTTTTTCCTGACGGAAGAAGATGGAAGAGCGAATGTCCGGGGTGCGTGGGGTCCTTAATTATGCTGGCTGCTTTCCCGAGGCAGCGGGAAGTGTAGACAGAGTATATATTGCTCATCCCTTGCTATGCAGATGAGGTGGAGTTGGGCCTTTGTACAGCTGATAACAGTAAAGGGTCAACCATAAATCATAGAATCCCTACAGCGCAGAAGGAGGCCTTTCAACACATCAAGTCTGCACCGACTGGACCCTGTAACCACATGTATTTACCCTGCTAATCCCCTAACCTGTATGGGACACTAAGGGGCAATTTAGCATCTAATCCATCTAACCTTCACATTTTTGGACTGTGGGAGGAAACCGGAGCACCTGGAGGGAACCCATCCAGACATGGGGAGAACGTGCAATCTCTACAGACAGTCACCCGAGGCCGGAATTGAACCCGGGTCCCTGCCGCTGTGAGGCAGCAGTGCTAACCCACTGTGCCAAACCATGGTTGAGGCCATGATGTGGAGATGCCGGCGTTGGACTGTGGTGGGCACAGTAAGAAGTCTCAACACCAGGTTAAAGTCCAACAGGTTTATTTGGTATCACAAGCTTTCGGAGCGCTGCTCCTTCATCAGGTAAATGATGAACTCACTCACACTCACCTGATGAAGAAGCGGCACTCCGAAAGCTCGTGATACCAAATAAACCTGTTGGACTTTAACCTGGTGTTGTGAGACTTCTTACTATGGTTAAGGCCTGTTAAGAATAACTGGTTACCAGCCCTGAAGAAGAGTCAGTCGGATTTTTATAACAATACAGCAGCTGTGTGGAATCTCTGATTTTTATTTTCAAATTATTTTAACAGAATTCAAATTCTCAGACTATCACAGTGGGACTTAACTCCTGTTTTCTGGGTTATTAATGCGGGCCTCTGAATTACTGTGAGAAGATGCTAACTTCCGTTGTGACCTCTTCCCACCCCGCAGGTATAATCCAGAGAACCTCTCAACATTGGAACGCTACGTGGAGACACAGGCCAGGGAGAACGCATATGATCTGGAAGCCAATCTGGCAGTTCTTAAACTGTACGTATATCTCTTCAGATTGACCTGAAATGTTAACAGTTTCTCTCTCCACAGAGACTGCCTGGCTTGCTGACTGCTTCCAGCATTTTCTGTTTTCTTTCCCCCTTCAACTGGATTTGGTTTAACTTTGAAAGTCTGAATATTTTGATCCCCGTCCCATTTTCTTCTCTGTTATTGAAGACACACACTGCCCCATTGTTGGATTATGGTCACAGTTCTAGTGACTTGGTACCGTCATTATTCATAGAATCTCACCATTATGAACATAGAATTCCTGCAAGGTAATCTTGTGGAGACCAAACCCAACACTGGCTGATTACCCTCCCATCAGCTTTGACAAAGGGTCATCTGGACTCGAAACGTCAGCTCTTTTCTCTCCTTGCAGATGCTGCCAGACCTGCTGAGATTTTCCAGCGTTTTGGTTACCCTTCCACTAACCTCCGGTTGCAGAGGTCAGTCGTAGCAACTCTGCCTGAAACCAGCTAACTTGACAATCATTGGACGATTACATAGAAACATAGAAGATATGAGGAGGCCGTTTGGCCCTTCTAGCCTGCTCCGCCATTCATCACGATCATGGCTGATCATCCAACTCAATAGCCTCATCCTGCTTTCTCCCCATAACCATTGATCCCATTTGCCCCCAGTGGACAGAACAGAAGGAGGCCATTCTGCCCATTGTGTCCTTGCTGGCCCTTTGATAAGTGATTTACCTGGTGCCACTCCACTGCCTTTTCCCTGCTAGCCCAGATAATGCCACAGTTGAACCTGCCCGTGACTCACACTAAAGACAGTGCGTTCCAGATCCTAACCGCTCACTGCAGAAAAAAAAGTTTTCCACATGTCACCATCGGTTTTTGACCAATTACCTTAAATTTACACCCTCTGGCTCCCAACCCGCCTGTCTATTCAAACACTTCCTCCTTATTTACTCTATTTAAACTCTTCACACATTCCTGCTTTGAGGTTTGATTTTTTTCAAAAATAATTGATGATCTGCCAGGCGCAGCGTTGACCAAGAGCTGAGATAATCAGATATAGGAGCAGAATTAGGCCATTCGGCCCATCGAGTCTGCTCCACCATTCAATCATGGCTGATATGATTCTCATCCCCATTCTCCTGCCTTCTCCCCGTAACCATTTATCCCCTTATTGATCAAGAATCTATCTATCTCTGTCTTAAAGACACTCAATGACCCGGCCTCCTCTGTGGCAATGAATTCCACAGATTCACCACCCTCTGGCTGAAGAAATTCCTCCTCACCTCGGTTCTAAAGTACATAAGAACATAAGAAATAGGAGCAGGAGTAGGCCATCTAGCCCCTCGAGCCTGCCCCGCCATTCAATAAGATCATGGCTGATCTGATAGTGGTTTAGTTCCACTTACCCGCCCGCTCCCCATAACCCTTAATTCCCTTATTGATCAGAAATCTATCTACCTGTGACTTAAACATATTTAACGAGGTAGCCTCCACTGCTTCATTGGGCAGAGAATTCCAGAGATTCACTATCCTCTGAGAGAAGAAGTTCCTCCTCAACTCTGTCCTAAACTGACTCCCCCTTATTTTGAGGCTGTGTCCTCTAGTTCTTGTTTCCTTTCTAAGTGGAAAGAATCTCTCTGCCTCTACCCTGTCTAACCCCTTCATTATCATATATGTCTCTATAAGATCTCCCCTCAGCCTTCTAAACTCCAACGAGTACAGGCCCAATCTACTCAATCTCTCCTCATAAGCTAACCCCCTCATCTCCGGTATCAACCTGGTGAACCTTCTCTGTACTCCCTCCAAGGCCAGTATATCCTTTCGCAAACAAGGGGACCAAAATTGCACACAGTACTCTAGTTGCGGCCTCACCAGTACCTTGTACAATTGCAGCAAGACAATTGTCGACAACAAGGGTCGTCCTTTTACTCCTGAGGCTGTGCCCTCGGATCCGAGTCTCTCCAACTAATGGAAACATCTTCCCCTCATCCACTCTATCCAGGCCTCGCAGTATTCTGTAAGTTTCAATAAGATCTCCCCTCATCCTCCTAAACCCCATCGAGTACAGACCCAGGGTCCTCAAACGCTTCTCATACGTCAAGCTTTTCATTCAGTTTGGCTGTTCTGCTTCTCAGTCAGTGGTGAGCTGTGATGCTGGGAGACTGACTGAAAGGAAATGCGAAGAAAAGGAGTTCCCTTGAGTTTAAAACGCCCTGTGCAAAAAATGGTTCTCATAGTGATCCTTTTGCCTCTCTTTATCTCTCCACAGGTATCAGTTCAATCCTGCTTTCTTCCAGACCACCGTCACTGCACAGATCTTGCTGAAAGCACTGACTAACCTGCCACACACAGACTTCACACTCTGCAAATGTATGATCGACCAGACGCACGTATCCTTGCAAAACAGGCAGCTGCTTCAGCCTGGGGGGGGGTTTACTGCTGCAGCCAGGCCTCCATCTCCCAGTTAAAATTAAAATTTATTTGTTAGTGTTACATTAACACTGCAATGAAGTTGCTGTGAAAATCCCCTAGTCGCCACACTCTGGCGCCTGTTCGGGTACACTGAGGGAGAATTTCGCACGGCCAATTCACCCTAACCAGCACGTCTTTCGGACTGTGGGAGAAAACCGGAGCACCCGGAGGAAACCCACGCAGACATGGGGAGAACGTGCAAACTCCACACAGACAGTGACCCAAGCCGGGAATCGAACCCGGGTCCCTGGCTCTGTGAGGCAGCAGTGCTAACCACTAAGTGGATAAAAAGCCAAGCCTGGTGGAAGGGGCAGTTCTTTCCAGGATTACCTCCCACTTGCTTCTAAAAGATGGGACGGTTTACCTTCCTTGGGTCTTCCTTTGGCTTTAAGACCCAAGTTTGGTGCCACTGTACTCATAGCTCTTGGAGTTTTTTTGCTCTCCTTGGCTATGGCTTACTGGGTTGTAATCTCGCCTCTAAACCAGAAGGTTGCAGGTTCAAGTCCCACTATAAGCTTTGTTTCTGAGTGGCACAGTGGTTAGCGCTGCTGCCTCACAGCGCCAAGGACCCGGGTTCGATTCCCGGCTTGGGTCACTATGTGGAATTTGCACATTCTCCCCGTGTCTGCATGGGTTTCCTCCGGTTGCCTCCCACACTCTAAAGATGTGTGAGTTAGGTGGATTGGCTGTGCTAAATTGTCCATAAGTGTCAGGAAGATTAGCGGGGTATGGGGTTACAGGGCTAGGGCCTGGGTGGGATCATTGTACGAGGCAAGTTTTTTTTACACAGAGGGTGGTGGGTGCCTGGAACTCGCTGCCGGGGGAGGTAGTGGAAGCGGATATGATAGTGACTTTTAAGGGGTGTCTGGACAAATAAATGAATAGGATGGGAATAGAGGGATGCGGTCCCCGGAAGGGTAGGGGGTTTTATTTCAGTCGGACAGCATGGTCGGTGCAGACTTAGAGGGCTGAAGGGCCTGTTCCTGTGCTGTAATTTTCTTTGTTGTCAGTGCAGGCTCGATGGGCCGAATGGCCTCCTTCTGCACTGTGGGGATTCTATGATTCTGTACAGTTTTGTGTACCTGTTATTGTATCGATCCAGCGTACCATCCAGAAAAGCTCAGTCTGGTACCATTCTGACACTTACTGTGAGACTGGCTTTGCAATTCTCCGCCAGTTCTGGCTTCTGAGAAGTTGCACTGATTCCACTTCTCTTCCCGCTTCGAGCGACTGCGGTAATCTTCACCGTGTGATTTACACACTGTCCTCCCTCACTGCGCTCTTCATTCCATCCACGTTGACGATGGTTGTGTTTTGAGATGATGTGGAGATGCCGGCGTTGGACTGGGGTAAACACAGTCAGAAGTCTCACAACACCAGGTTAAAGTCCAACAGTCCCTGTGAGACTTCTTACTGTGTTTTGAGACACCAGGATGGGATTTTCCGGCCGTGCTGACCCCAAAAGCGGAAAATCCTGCCCGAGGCCAACGGACCGTTGCACGATCCGTGCCCCCTGCCGCCCACTCCGATTCCCGTGGCGAGCGGGACGGGAAGATTCCCCCCACAGTCTCTGCCACTTACAGTAGCGAGCGTATTGGTGTCAACACAGTTGATTCAGTATGATGGATGGGGGGGGGGGAAGTATAAAGCCTTTGGTACGATGCTTGTGCTCTGCTGCTCAGTACAATATCAAATGGTCCAGGTCACAGCTCCCACTCTTGTTTCCTGTGCTGACTGTACAGAGTGCTACAGTGTTGATGTTGCAAATGCTATGACAGTTGAGTGCATGCTGTACTTGTGATTCAGTCATACCACTCGGACAAATGTTAAACATAGAAACATAGAAAAACTACAGCACAAAACAAAATGTTAGGGCACATTCAGTTTCCACCAATGTGGGGGAGAAACTGTGGAATCTGCACTTACGTTACACTGGGTCAAAACCCTATGTTGAAAACTGACTTGCCCCAGCTTCTGTTACCAGGTGCCTGTTCATCAAAATTAACAGTTTAAAGTTTATTTATAAAAAAATTATTAGTCACAAGTAGGCTTCAATTCACACTGTAACAAAGTTATTGTGAAAATCCCCTAGTCGTCACACTACAGTGCCTGTTTGGGTAACACTGAGGGAGAATTTAGCACGGCCATTGCACCCTAACCAGCACGTCTTTCGGACTGTGGGAGGAAACCGGAACACCCGGAGGAAACCCACGCAGACACGGGGAGAACGTGCAAACTCCACAGAGACAGCGACCCAAGCCGGGAATCGAACCCAGGTCCCTGGCGCTGTGAGGCAGCAGTGCTAACCACTGTGCCGCCCGCACATAAGAGAGGCAAGGGAGCTCCAAAGCTTCCTGGGGCCCTCTGTTAAATATTGTGCGGGGTTAATAGGGTGTGAAGAATTGTCTGATAAAACCGGCACCTTTATCTTTGAAACCCTTGAGGGACTGGATGGCTAGTTCCAGCTGTCCGATGTAGGGGGCAGCTAGTGACGAGTGGTAGGATTGACATGTTTTAAAAGTAACCCGTGCTCCTTAATCACGGCTCAGAATGTTGCTTAAAGTTTTGAAATCCACTTTCCTTAACGAATCGTAAACAGCAGGAGGAGCGACCGATCCAACAGATCCTGAATCTCGGTGATCTGCTGGAGACCTGCCACTTCCAGGATTTCTGGGTGAGTAAAGGGTCCCGGGTCGTGTTGTGCCAAGAGGCTCCCAAGTAAAATGTACCTTATTCCTGGGTGCAAGACAGCAGAATCCCCTGGAGCTGTGCGGGTTAAAATGTGGCTGCAGTGTTGCATTCTGTTCGGCTTGGCCCCAGGCGTGGGGCCGCTGTGTTGTAGCGTTGCGATGCTTCGCTGCACTTCAACCTGGTGTGGCAGCACAAAGTTTTGCCACTGCAGCTCCCCGTACGTGCTAATTTTCTGATGCCATCCTTGCTGCCATGTGGAGGTTAAATGGTATCCTACAGATGGAGGGAAGATTATAGAGCAGTCACTTTATGCCACAATCGCGTTGTCTAGTGACTGGCTATATAAAGAGACAGTGCTGGGGTCCGAGGGGATAGTATATGGTACACTAACATCCTTGGCAGAGAGATTAAAATATCTGGTTTTGTTTGCCCCTCTATTGTATTTTTCTATTGAAGTCCTCATCCATTAGTTAGCATCAGCTTTGCAAATTACCGAGGTTTAACATATGCTGTCATTGTGCATTGGGAGGAGGGAGGGAGAGGACCATAGAATCCAATCATACTGTGCAGAAAGAGGCCATTCAGCCCATCGAGTCTGTGACGACTGTCCGAAAGAGCATCTCACCCAGGCCCCCTCCTCGTCCTATCCCCTTAACCCCGTGCCTTTACCATGGCCAATCCACCTAATCTAGACATCATTGTGGGAGGAAACCAGAAGAAACCCACGCAGACACGGGGAGAATGTGCATACTCCACACAGACAGTCACCCGAGGCAGGAATTGAACCCGGGTCCCTGGCGCTGTGAGGCAGCAGTGCTAACCACTGTGCCACTCGTATCACACAGTATAATTTCTGTATCAAACCCTCCTTCTGTCTGGTGAAACACATTACAGAATTGTTATGGTGCGAAAGGAGGCCATTCGGCTCATCGTGTCTGTGCCAACTCTCCAAACAAGCATCGTGACCTAGTGCCATTCTCCTGCCTTATCCCTGCACCCCTGCACATTGTTTCTACTCAAATAATCATCTAACGCTCTCTCGAATGCCTCGATTGAACCTGCCTCCACCACACTCCCAGCAATTGTATTCCAGACCCAAACCACTCGCTGCTGCCTGACTGATTGGGACAGTGGGTTTCTGCAGATTACCCAGCTAGTATAAGATGGTGGTCTGATAATTCACTACCCTGTGGAACAGCAGTTTTTTAATTTCAATGTACTTCTCTGTCCAGCGCAACCTGGAAGAAAATTCTGAGCTGATTGATGGCATAACAAGCTTTGAAGATTCCGTTCGAAAATGTAAGTACCCGTCAGCATTGGGAAATTGCTTTGACTTACCTGTAAATGGATTCGGAACCAGGCAAGGCGTTCATATTATACCTGGCATGTACTGACAGAATGTGGGTTTTAAACCACAGTAAAACTGCGGTGGCACAGTGGTTAGCACTGCTGCCTCACAGCGCCAGGGACCCGGGTTCGATTCCCGGCCTCGGGTCACTGTCTGTGCAGAGTCTGCACATTCTCCCCGTGTCTGCGTGGGTTTCCTCCGGGTGCTCCGGTTTCCTCCCACAGTCCAAAGAGGGTTGGGTTGATTGGCCATGCTAAATTGCCCCTTAGAGTCAGGGGGATTAGCAGGGTGAATAAGTGGGGTTATGGGGATAGGGCCCGGGTGGGATTGTGGTCGGTGCAGACTCGATGGGCTGAATGGCCTCTTTCTGCACTATAGGGATTCTATGATCTCCGATGGTATTGTTCAGTGAGACAAGAGGATAAGGGGGGGGGCGTCACCACCAGCTGGCCATAATGACAACTTGTGATACTTTTATCAGTAACATGATCCAAGATGCTTCTCGACATCTGTAATTATAGTCACAGGAACCTGCTTATAAAAGGATCCTGCATTATGATTGCACGCCACCTTCTGTGCTGTAACTATTCTACCATTCTCTCAGTGTAGAAATTTGGTCTGTGAGAAAACATGTTAGGTGTCGTTTGTGAGGTCTTAAAAAGTGGCATCTTTTTCAGAAGAATTTGACCCGTTTGTTGTAATGCTCCCATTTGATGAGTTTTTGCATAAAATAGATTTGATTTATTATTGTCACATGTATTAACATACAGTGAAAAGTATTGTTTCTTGCGCGCTATACAGACAAAGCATACCGTTCATAGAGAAGGAAAGGAGAGAGTGCAGAATGTAGTGTTACAGTCATAGTTAGGGTGTGGAGAAAGATCAACTTAATGCGAGGTAGGTCCATTCAAAAGTCTGATGGCAGCAGGGAAGAAGCTGTTCTTGAGTCGGTTGGTACGTGACCTCAGACTTTTGTATCTTTTTCCCGACGGGAGAAGTTGGAAGAGAGAATGTCCGGGGTGCGTGGGGTCCTTAATTATGCTGGCTGCTTTTCCGAGGCAGTGGGAAGTGTAGACAGAGTCAATGGATGGGAGGCTGGTTTGCGTGATGGATTGGGCTACATTCACGACCCTTTGTAGTTTCTTGCGGTCTTGGGCAGAGCAGGAGCCACACCAAGCGGTGATACAACCAGAAAGAATGCTTTCTATGGTGTATCTGTAGAAGTTGGTGAGAGTCGTAGCGGACATGCCAAATTTCCTTAGTCTTCTGAGAAAGTGGAGACGTTGGTGGGACTTCTTAACTTTCTTACTAGATACTTGTTTGACTCAATTGCCAGAAGGGCCTATTGGTTGTTTCCTTTGTGCAGGAGACCAGGTGTCTGAAGCAAAAGCAGCGTTTTGTGGGGAATGCTCAAACTGTTCTCTCTGGGAAGGCTCCTAATGTGTTGCAATTCTTCCTGCAGTTATCTGTCACGTCGTCGGAATCACTTATCAAACAATTGAGAAATGGCTGCTGGCTGAAATGTTAGGAGATCTGACAGGTAAGGGTTAATGCCGACTAAGATGGATCTGCCCTGGACTGTTGCATGGGGCTGGTTTTCACTGAGGTGCAATCATAAAACGCACGGCTAGTTAATTTAATATAAATGTAACACATTGTGTAGTCAGAAATCAGGTTCACTTTCACCATCACCATCGTGTTTGAATCAAAATCATTGTATTATCCTCTGTTGATTTGTTCTTTTCGAAGCTGTGGGACTTGTTGCTCAGTGTTCTGTTCTTTGTGATCTACAAGTTTTTAAAACTATGCTTGGCATTGCTCACATTTTCTGGTGGCACAGTGTGGTTAGCACTGCTGCCTCACAGCGCCAGGGACCCGGGTTCAATTCCCGGCTTGGGTCACTGTCTGTGCGGTGTTTGCACGTTCTCCCTGTGTCTGCATGGATTTCCTCCGGGTGCTCCGGTTTCCTCCCACAGTCCGAAAGACGTGCTGGTTAGGGTGCATTGGCCATGTTAAATTTTCCCTCAGCGTACCGGAGTGTGGCGACTAGTGGGTTTTCACATTGCAGTGTTAATGTAAGCTGACTTGTGACACTAATAAATAATTAAGCAAAAGCAAAAGGCATTGTGTAATTTAGGCATAAACATAGGAATATCCCCAACAAAAACAGAAAATGCTGGAAAATCTCAGCAGGTCTGACAGCATCTGTGGAGAGAGGATAGAGCCAACGTTTCGAGTCTGGATGACCCTTCGTCAGAGCTGAAGGCAAAGAAAATAGCACAAGATATATAATATAAGGGGAGGGGGGGGGGGCGCTGTAATGGGTAGGGATGGCATAGACAAAAGAATATCCCCAGTTTGATTCAGGCTTCCCCCAGTTTGATTCAGTTTTTCCTCAGTTGGATCTTGCTGTGCTCCGGAGTGAGCCGGACCACCTTGACCCCTCTCGTGGTTTGACCTCTGAACCTCTTGTTTCTTTATGAAGTGCCATCTGATGGTTTCCCTGCAATCTAAATAAACCCCAGTATTTGTTTTTGACCAACCTGCATACGAAGGCTGGCTGCCTGGGAGAGCCTCTTGCAGGTAACGGGACTTGAACGCAGGAGTGGCCGCAGGGGTTACATCAGGACGAATGGGAGGGAAGAGAAGGAAACAGTTACTATTCCAGCTGCATCATCAGACAGTTAAAATCTTCATGCTTGGAACCTAAACTTGAAACCTGCCATCAATTAAAAGTTACATTTTGGTTTCCATTTTTAAAAAGCCCTGGTACAGTTTATTTATTAGTGTCACAAGTAGGCTTACATTAACACTGCAATGAAGTTACTGTGAAAATCCCCTAGTCGCCACATTCCGGCGCCTGTTCGGGTACACTGAGGGAGAATTTAGCACGGCCGATGCACTCTAACCAGCACGTCTTTCAGACTGTGGGAGGAAACCGGAGCACCCGGAGGAAACCCACGCAGACACGGGGAGAACGTGCAGACTCAGTGACCCAAGCCGGGAATCGAACCCGGGTCCCTGGCGCTGTGAGGCTGCAGTTCCTGTTGATCAATTGAGGATATCCCATTGCAACATGTAGAACAATCCATGCCAATAATTTGGGTATTTCCGTACGCACCAACAAACCGTCAACTTGTGGTAGCTAAACCTGAATTTATTCTTTCCTGTTCATTCTTTGCCACAGCGTAGCCTGCTCACAGCTCCACATTCAAACAGACTCGACAAATCTTTTATACACAGTGCTTCTCACCTCTTGTGTTTCACCAGCCTCACTACAAAATTATAGATGAAAATGCAGGATATCAAACACCTCGTACTCAAAATAAGGCTGAGTCAGTTTAATGGTGCCAGTCTTTTGTGTAATAGATTGCTTTTTCACTCTGAGTCGATTGAATGCCAGTATAGTTTCCTAGGACATGGTAGCATTGCGTTTTAAGTTCTCAATCTCTCTCTCTCCCTCTGTCGTGTCCTCATTGTCCGAGCATTGCTAATCCTGCTCCTGCCATGATTTCACCGTGGGGCGAGATGGGAAGGCAGGCCCAAGAACTGCCTCAGTCCACCCAGGGATTGAACCACCGCTGTTGGTGTTAATCTGCACCACCACACTCTAACCATCTGAGCTAAACTGAGCCAGTAGTTAAATTACTGGACTGATAACATGCATAGAAACTAGAAGCAGGAGGAGGCCATTCGGCCCTTCGAGCCTGCTCTGCCATTCATTTTGATCATGGCTGATCATCAAATTAAATATCATGATTCCCCCTTCCCCCCCATATTCCTTGATCCCTTCAGCCCCAAGAGCCAAATCTATTTCCTTCTTGAAATCACACAACGTTTTGGCCTCAACTACTTTCTGTGGGAGTGAATTCCACACTTTCACCACCCTCTGGGTGAAGAAATTTCTCCTCACCTCAGTTCTAAAACGTTTACCCCTTATCCTCAAACTATGATCCCTAGTTCTGGACTCCCCCCACCATCGAGAACATTCTTTCTGAATCTACCCTGTCTAACCATGTTAGAATTTTATAAGTTTCTATGAGATCCCCTCTCACTCTTCTAAACTCCAGTTTAAAAGCATTTAGACAGTTACATGGGTAAGATGGGTATAGAGGGATATGGGCCAAATGTGGGCACTTGGGACTAGCTTAGTGGTTTTAAAAAAAAAGGCGGCATGGACAAGTTAGGCCGAAGGGCCTGTTTCCATGCTGTAAACCTGTATGACTCTAATAATGGGTGGCACAGTGGTTAGCACTGCTGCCTCACAGCGCCAGGGACCCAGGTTCGATTCCCGGCTTGGGTCACTGTCTGTGTGGAGTTTGCACGTTCTCCCCGTGTCTGCGTGGGTTTCCTCCGGGTGCTCCGGTTTCCTCCCACAGTCTGAAAGACGTGTTGGTTAGATGCATTGACCCGAACAGGCGCCAGAGTGTGGCGACTGGGGGAATTTCACAGTAACTTCATTGCAGTGTTAATGTAAGCCTTACTTGTGACTAATAAATAAACTTTACCTTTAACTTTACTTTAACCAGAGGTTGAATCTCTGCAGGGCAGTTTGAGTATTTAAATTCAAATTTAAAAATATGATATCTGTAAATGACCATGAAGCTATTTGATTGTCTTAAAAAAAACATCAACTGATTAATGTCTTTTACAGAAGGAAACTCGCCTGGTCTGTCTTACACCTGACTTCAGTCTCACACCAATAGTTGACTCCTAACCCACCCTCAGGAGTTGCTCAGTCGTCATATATTTCACAGGGGGAGGGGAGAGGGGAGGGGGGTGGGGGGAGGCTTTAAAATAACTGCTGGTTTTCCCAGCAATGCAATATCTCAATGAGCTTTTAAGAAACCATTCTTATCATGTTGAG
This sequence comes from Mustelus asterias, assembly GCF_964213995.1. Lineage (NCBI taxonomy): Eukaryota > Metazoa > Chordata > Chondrichthyes > Carcharhiniformes > Triakidae > Mustelus > Mustelus asterias. Next base: position 58,932,572 of record NC_135824.1, read on the forward strand.
TTTAGGAACTTGATACAGCTGAACACAATCTTCTTACTGGTGCCAATCTGGCACCAATGGCCTAGTGGTATAATGGCTGGACTATTAATCCAGAAACTCAGCTAATGTTCTGGGGACCCGGGTTCAAATCCCGTCACGGCAGCTGGTGGAATTTGAATTCAATAAAAAAAATCTGGGATTAAGAATCTACTGATGACCCATTGTCAATTGTTGGAAAAAAAATCCATCTGGATCACTAATGTCCCTTTAGGGAAGGAAATCTGCCCTCCTTACCCGGTCTGGCCTACATGTGACTCCAGAGCCACAGCAATGTGGTTGACTCTCAACTGCCCCTCTGAACAAGGGCAATTGGGGATGGGCAATAAATGCTGGCCAGCCAGCGACGCGCCATGTCCCACGAATGAATGAAGAAAAAATTGCGTGCAGATGCTTATTCTGAAACTAGTCAGTCAACACTTGTGAGGGGCCAGCGGGAACGCACAGAGATGAATCTCCCTTTTCCCTGTAACAGCACCTGACCTTCAGGCAGCCCCTGTGTGTAGGGGAATGGTCCGATTCAGAGTCTGAACTCACTGCTGGTACTGCACAGAGTCCCTGAGATTAGATGGCTACACTCTGTCCATATGGGTTTTAATTTGTCTTTGAAAGTGAAATGATCCCCAATGTGTGATTTATTTTTGTTTCAGATGCACAGTTGCAGGTTTGGATGAGTAAGTACGGCTGGACAGAGGCCGAGCCAGAAAAAATCTTCATCTGCAACCAAGAAGAAAGTATCAAACCGAAAAACATTGTGGAAAAGATCGATTTTGACAGTGAGTTTTATATAATCGACGCATGGCACGGTGGCTAGCATTGCTGCCTCACAGCGCCAGGGACCCAGGTTCGAACCTGGGTGACTGTCGATGTAGTCTGCACCTTCTCCCCGGGATTCCTCCGGGTGCTCTGGTTTCTTCCGCAGTCCAGATTTAAGTGGATTGGCCATGCTAAATCGCCCCTTAAGAGCCCCAAGGTGTGTAGGTTAGGGGATTAGTGGGGTAAATACATTGGGTTGTGGGGAGAGGATGGGTGGTTGACCTGGGTGAAACGCTCTCTCGCAGAGTCGGTGCACATTCGATGGGCTGAATGGCCTCATTCCGCACTGTAGATTCTATGAAGCAATCCCTCACCCTAAGGATGAGCACAGTTTTTTGGGATAATAAAGGATTTAATCCCCTTTTGCGTGCAAGTGACTTGATGAGGTTGTGTTTCTAATGACACGTGGTCTGTCCATTGTATAAATGTGAGCACTGGCTGCCTATTGTGTTGGGCAGGGGAGCAGAGAGAGAGAAACACTGCTCAGACCAGTCACACCCTCAGACGATAGTCACGCCCCCAAGCTCTCTGAGTTGGAGGGATAGTGGTCACTGGATTATTATTGGGAGCAGGATATAAGTCAGGTTTCCCCTCTCGCCCTCCCTAGCCCAGCAATGAAGTAGCTGCTGGTCACAATGTTATCTGATAATGGCCTCTTGATGCAAAGAACAAAGAAGAACAAAGAACAGTACAGCACAGGAAACAGGCCCTCCAAGCCGGTGCCGCTCATTGGTCCAACTAGACCATTTGTTTGCACTTTGGGACATTTTTCCACATCAAAGGCAGTACAGAAATGAACATTGTTGTAGTATCCCACTACAGCTCTGGCTAAGAACAACTAATTACCACGCTGATCAATTTAAAAAATTCATTCATGGGACATGGGCGTCGCTGGCTGACCAGCATTTATTGCCCATCCCTAGTTGCCCTTGGAGGGCAGTTGAGAGTCAACCACATTGCTCTGGAGTCACATGTAGGCCAGACCGGGTAAGGAGGGCAGATTTCCTTCCGTAAAGGACATTAGTGAACCAGATGGGTTTTCCCGACAATCGACAATGGTTTCATCAGTAGATTCTTAATTCCAGATATTTTTTAATGAATTCAAATTCCACCATCTGCTGTGGCGGGATTCGAACCTGGGTCCCCAGAACATTCGCTGAGTTTCTGGATTAATAGTCTAGCGATAATACCACTGGGCCATCGCCTCCCCAGTCAAACAAATTTACAGAATGTTTCTTCCAGTCCGAGATATCAGGCTATATATCAGATATTGGATATACACAAGTCTGAATTTTTTTTATTCGTTCATGGGATGTGGGTGTTGCTGGCTGGGCCGGCATGTATTGCCCGTCCCTAGTGGCCCTTGAATTGAGTGGCTTGCTAGGCCATTTCAGAGGGCAGTTAATAGTGCTGAAGGACAGTAGTTTTTATAACAATCGACAATGGATTTTGTGGCCATCATTAGACTTATAATTCCAGATTATTATGGGATTCAAATTTTACCACCTGCCGTGGGATTTGAACTTGGGTCACCAGAGCATAGATCATAGAATCCCTACAGTGCAGGAGGAGGCCATTTGGCCCATTGAGTCTGTACCGACCACAATCCCACCCCATCCCTATCCCCATAACCTCATGCATTTACCCTAGCTAGTCCCCCTGACACTAAGGGGCAATTTAGCATGGCCAATCCACCTAACCTACACATCTTTGGACTGTGGGAGGAAACCGGAGCACCCGGAGGAAACCCACGCAGACACGGGGAGAACGTGCGGATTCCACATAGACAGTGACCCAAGCCGGGAATCGAACCCGGGTCCCTGGCGCTGTGAGGCAGCAGTGCTAACCACTGTGCCACCGTGCTGCCCAGCATGACCCTGTGTGTCTGGATTACTAGTCCAGTGACAATACCACTACGTCACTGGCTCCCCTGCGGATAAAGACAGGCGATACCCTTACGATGCGTGCGTTTTTCAAATTCTCATTGAGAATGTGGAGCTGATGAGTGTTTTCTCTTTTGTTTCTAGGTGTGGCGAGCATCATGGCGTCATCACAGTGAACTGCGATCACAGCTCCCAGTCTACTTCTTTCTGACCAAAGCAAAATTTCCATAACTCGTCAATAAAATATTGTAATAACTCGCATTGTGTGATCAGATTGAGTCGATGAACAGGAGCCGACACCTCCCTTTCTCTGCTCGCCTGTAATGGCTGCTTTGTTTTCCCACATCCACAATGTTCTTTCAAACAACGCCTTGTACATCACCTACTGCAGTCACTCTGCCATCGGCTCTCACATCATCAACTGCCTGGGTTCTACGCTCTGCAATTCTCTCCCTTAAATCCTCTCTTACTTTCTTCATGAAGGCACGGTGGGTTAGCGCTGCTGCCTCACAGCGCCAGGGACCCGGGTTCAATTCCTGGCCTGGGTCACTGTCTGTGCGGAGTCTGCACATTCTCCCCGTGTCTGTGTGGGTTTCCTCCCGGTGCTCCGGTTTCCTCCCGGTGCTCCGGTTTCCTCCCACAGTCTGAAAGACGTGCTGGTTAGGGTGCATTGATGTGGAGATGCCGGCATTGGACTGGGGTAAACACAGTAAGAAGTCTCACAACTACCAGGTTAAAGTCCAACAGGTTTATTTGGTAGCAAAAGTGGCTTTTGCTACCAAATAAACCTGTTGGACTTTAACCTGGTATTGTGAGACTTCTTACTAGGGTGCATTGGCCATGCTAAATTCTCCCTCCGTGTACCCAAACAGGCACCGGACAGTGGCAACTCGGGGATTTTCACAGTAACTTCATTGCAGTGTAAGCCTTACTTGTGACACTAATTAAACTAAAACTTTAAAAGGTTGTTAAAACTTAGCTCCTCGAGCAAGATTTTAATCACCTCTCTGAATATCTCCTTGTGTGACCTCCACCGATTCGAATATAGGATAATTAATTATTATGAAAGGTGCACTGTGTTGGGTCCTGTAAATCAGACTTGCAACAACACATTAAGTATGTGATAGATGGTGATGGAGTTGTGCTGGCATAACGTAATAAAAACCTTTCGAGCACTGAACTACAATTCATCCAGGGGCGGTGGGAACCAAAGCTGCTAACAGCATGAGACATTCCAGAAATGTAGCTGGAAGAAAAAGAAATAAAGGCAATCAGCATTTCTGAGAGCAAAGACAGATTCAGATTTTGGTGGATGAGGAATTTAATGAAATTGAAAGCGAGTGGAAAGTATTCTAACACACAAGCCATCTGCTCAAAACTGGGAGGAAGAACAGCTTGCTTTGAGCTGTTGTATTTATACTTAGGGTGGCACAGTGGTTAGCACGGCTGCTTCACAGCGCCAGGGACCCGGGTTCGATTCCCGGCTTGGGTCACTGTGTGGAGTTTGCACGTTCTCCCCATGTCTGCGTGGGTTTCCCTCCAGGTGCTCCGGTTTCCTGTGTGGAGTTTGCACGCTCTCCCCGTGTCTGCGTGGGTTTCCCTCCAGGTGCTCCGGTTTCCTCTGTGTGGAGTTTGCATGTTCTCCCCGTGTCTGCGTGGGTTTCCTCCGGGTGCTCCGGTTTCCTCCCACATTCTGAAAGACGTGCTGGTTAGGGTGCATTGACCCAAATAGGCACGGAAGTGTGGCGACTAGGGGAATTTCATAGTAACTTCATTGCAGTGTTAATGTAAGCCTTACTTGTGACTAATAAATAAACTTTACTTCACAGAGTCTATTTCTGCTGCTTGGTGTGTCTGGGGCTAAGGGGCAGTGTCTAAAACGTAGGGACAGACCCTTCAGGATGAAATTAAGAAACACACAAAGGTGGTAGGAATGTGGAACTCTTTCACAAACCGCAATTAATATTAAATCAATTTAAATATGTAATAATAGATTGTTATAGTGTTAATGGATATAGGGCAACAGTGTGTATATGGAATTAGGTTGTAGGCCATTGAATGGTGGAATAGGCCCCAGGAGCGAATTCCTTTTATGTTTCCAAGACAAAGGCATTGAAGGGATGGCAGTAATATCCTTTTCCTTCGGTTGTTCATAATAGGCAGACTGTACTCAATCAGCCTGTACTTGCAAAATCCAAAACAAAACTGTGATTCGGTGATTGGGCAGCACTTGTGGAACAATCCAGAGTGTGCTGAACAATTCTGTGTGTGCTAATAGTTATACTAACAACCCATCTGTGATAATCAGTCCAGCTTGTTACATGGCTCATTCACACCTGCTAGAAGCCACCAGCAGGAACCTGTTCCCTGCAAACAAAAGGAATACGTTCAAGCCTTGCACCTTTTTTTGAATTACCTGGGAACTCGGGCAGTCAAGAATTCCCTGCTACCATAGAACAGTACAGGCCCTTCGGCCCACGATGTTGTGCCGAGCTTTATCTGAAACCAAGATCAAGCTATCCCACTCCCTATCATCCTGGTGTGCTCCATGTGCCTATCCAATAACCGCTTAAATGTTCCTAAAGTGTCTGACTCCACTATCACTGCAGGCAGTCCATTCCACACCCCAACCACTCTCTGCGTAAAGAACCTACCTCTGATATCCTTCCTATATCTCCCACCATGAACCCTATAGTTATGCCCCCTTGTAATAGCTCCATCCACACGAGGAAATAGTCCTTGAACGTTCACTCTATCTATCCCCTTCATCATTTTATAAACCTCTATTAAGTCTCCCCTCAGCCTCCTCCGCTCCAGAGAGAACAGCCCTAGCTCCCTCAACCTTTCCTCATAAGACCTACCCTCCAAACCAGGCAGCATCCTGGTAAATCTCCTCTGCACTCTTTCCAGCGCTTCCACATCCTTCTTATAGTGAGGTGACCAGAACTGCACACAATATTCCAAATGTGGTCTCACCAAGGTCCTGTACAGTTGCAGCATAACCCCACGGCTCTTAAACTCCAACCCCCTGTTAATAAAAGCTAACACACTATAGGCCTTCTTCACAGCTCTATCCACTTGAGTGGCAACCTTTAGAGATCTGTGGATATGGACCCCAAGATCTCTCTGTTCCTCCAGTCTTCAGAACCCTACCTTTGACCCTGTAATCCACATTTAAATTAGTCCTACCAAAATGAATCACCTCACATTTATCAGGGTTAAACTCCATTTGCCATTTTTCAGCCCAGCTTGGCATCCTATCTATGTCTCTTTGCAGCCTACAACAGCCCTCCACCTCATCCACTACTCCACCAATCTTGGTGTCATCAGCAAATTTACTGATCCACCCTTCAGCCCCCTCCTCTAAATCATTAATAAAAATCACAAAGAGCAGAGGACCAAGCACTGATCCCTGCGGCACTCCGCTAGCAACCTGCCTCCAATCCGAAAATTTTCCATCAACCACCACCCTCTGTCTTCGATCAGACAGCCAGTTACCTATCCAATCGGCCATCTTTCCCTCTATCCCACACCTCCTCACTTTCATCATAAGCCGACCATGGGGGACCTTATCAAACGCCTTACTAAAATCTATGTATATGACATCAACTGCCCTACCTTCATCAACACACTTAGTTACCTCCTCAAAAAATTCAATCAAATTTGTGAGGCACGACTTGCCCTTCACGAATCCGTGCTGACTATCCCGGATTAATCCGCATCTTTCTAAATGGTCGTAAATCCCATCCCTAAGGACCTTTTCCATCAATTTACCAACCACCGAAGTAAGACTAACCAGTCTATAATTACCCGGGTCATTTCTATTCCCTTTCTTAAACAGAGGAACAACATTTGCCATTCTCCAGTCCTCTGGCACCATCCCCGTGGACACCTTCTCCAATGGTGGCACAGTGGTTAGTGCTGCTGCCTCACAGCACCAGGGACCTGGATTCGATCCAAGGCTTGGGTCACTGTGTACAGAATCTGCACATTCTCCCCGTGTCTGTGTGCGTGGGTTTCCTCCCACAGTCCAAAAGATGTGCTGCTTAGGTGCATTGGCCATGCGAAATTCTCCCTCGGTATACCCGAACAGGCGCTGGAAAGTGGTGACTAGGGGATTTCATAATAACTACATTGCAGTGTTAATGTAAATCGACTTGTGACAATAATAAATAAGCTTAAAAACTTTAAGCTTTAATAACAAGGCGATTGGGGAGAGCGAGACTGGTTAGTGCTTTCAAAGGGCCAGTATAGGCTTAATGGGCTGAAAGGCTTCCTGTGCTGGACCCTCTTTATGATGTGGAGATGCCGGCATTGGACTGGGAAGGACACAGTAAGAAGTCTCACAACCCCTAGTGAAGGAGCAGCGCTCCGAAAGCTCGTGATTCCAAATAAACCTGTTGGACTTTAACTTGGTGTTGTGAGACTTCTTTTTTTAAGATTCAATGGGTGGAATTTTATCGTCCCCCACCCGCCCGCCCGCCCCCCCCGGCCAGAGTGGGCGAGGGGTGGACCATGGAAAGGTCCGTCGACCTTGGGTGGGATTTTATGGTGTTGGGACCTACTTGTAACACTAATAAATAAGCCACGCCCAATGTGAGGTTCGCCCATTTGATAAGATTACAAATATTGGGGATGGTTCTTAGGTAATTAGATCCCAACACAATATTAACTGCATTGCAGTGTTAATGTAAGCCTACTTGTGACAATCAATAAACTTTAAACGTACACCTTTTCCCTTGGACTCCACCTTCACTGTGACGTTTAGTCTATCCCCAGTCTGATGAGTTTCCTGTAGAACAGGCTGGTTAAGGGACAATTGGGAAAGTTACCGGCCGTTCAGCCCCTCTCCCCCGCTGCTGTTGCGGGGGTCTCAGTTTTGCACCATGTACCCCATGCCTTGGAGCGGAGGGGAGCACCCTCCCGGTTTCTACGACAGCAGCTCGGTATTACGGAGGAACGCAGCCCTTTACCCCCGTCCCGGAACCGCTGCGGCCCCGCTCTCCGGCACTGCCCTGTTTGAGGATCCGCAGTTCCCCGCAGCCAGCTCCTCTGTCCATGGCCCAGCCGGGAGCTCGCAGCTCAACATCACACAGTGGCTCAGGCCCCGGGTAAGACTAATCTGCAAGGAGTGTGTTGGGTGTGGGGACTAAAGCAGCCAAACTCCAACCCCTTTGCATTGTCAATTCACTGTATTTCTCAGACTGGCTTTGCACTGGTCTCTTTCCTCATTTACAGAGTTATTAGAAGGGATTTTGATAGATTTGAGTGGATCAAATTCTTCACAGAGTCCCTGCAGTGCAGAAGGAGGCCATTTTCCCATCTAGTCTGCACTGACTCTCTGAAAGAGTATCTTACCCAGGCCCTTTCCCCCATCCTAGTCACGTAACCCTGCACATTTACCCTAACCTACACTTCTCTAAGGGGCAATTTAGCATGGCCAATCCACCTAACCTGCACATCTTTGGACACTAAGGGGCAATTTAGCATGGCCAATCCCCCTAACCTGCACATCTTAGGATACTAAGGGGCAATTTAGCATGGCCAATCCCCCTAACCTGCACATCTTAGGATACTAAGGGGCAACTTAGCATGGCCAATCCCCCTAACCTGCACATCTTTGAATACTAAGGGGCAATTTAGCATGGCCAATCCCCTTAACCTGCACATCTTTGGATACTAAGGGGCAATTTAGCATGGCCAATCCCCCTTACCTGCACATCTTAGGATACTAAGGGGCAATTTAGCGTGGCCAATCCACCTAACCTGCACATCTTTGGACACTAAGGGGCAATTTAGCATGGCCAATCCCCCTAACCTGCACATCTTTGGACACTAAGGGGCAATTTAGCATGGCCAATCCCCCTAACCTGCACATCTTTGGGCACTAAGGGACAATTTAGCATGACCAATCCACCTAACCTGCACATCTTTTGATTGTGGGAGGAAACCCACGCAGGCACTGGGAGAACGTGCAAACTCCACACAGAGTCACCCGAGGCCAGAATCGAACCCGGGTCCCTGGTGCTGTGAGACGGCAGTGCTAACCACTGCTCCTTGTTTATTGTACTCAAACTAATAAAATGAAAATTATTTATTTCCAAATTGAGTTGTTTCTGGAGAGAGTATTTTGAATCTTATAATTTGGATGATGTAACGATAATTGTGGTTCTGTTCTGTGGATGGGGTATTAGTTGAGGAAATGTATTCGGGAATATTTTGCACTGCGTTTGGTCTCTATGCAACAGCACCTCTAGGGGGAGTCACTATGTACTGGCTGAATTTCCTCAACAGGGTTGAGTGAGATCCAACCTGTCATCATCTGACATCCACAGGAGGAGTTATTGGATAATACTGGGTTAGATGTTCGTGGTCTGACATAGGGACTAATAATAAACTGGAAGTCAGTCATAGTAAACTAACTGGAACAGTTTATTAGCACGTCTTTATCCTAACACAGTCAGCATAAGACTGGCTAGACAAGTTTCAGGGTGGAGCTTGAGTCCTGGGCCATCTGACCTGTTCTCTTAAAGGGGCATGCCCCAAACATTAAGGGTGGCACGGTGGGACAGTGGTTAGCACTGCTGCCTCACAGCGCCAGGGACCCGGCTTCGATTCCAGCCTCGGGTCACTGTCTGTGTGGAGTTTGCGCATTCTCCCCGTGTCTGTGTGGGTTTCCTCCGGGTGCTCCGGTTTCCCCCCACAGTCCAAAAGACGTGCTGGTTAGGGTGCATTGGCCATGCTAAATTGACCCTTAGCAGGGTAAATACATGGGGTTACGGGCATAGGGCCTGGGTGGGATTGTTGTTGGGGCAGGCTCGATGGACCAAATGGCCTCCTTCTGTACTGTAGGGATTCTATGATTCTAACTGACCCCGTTCCAAGGCTGGAATTGAACCCGGGTCCCTGGCGCTGTGAGCAGCAGTGCTAACCATTGTGCCACCATGCCACCTCAGTAAAGGACCACTGAAATCCACTTACTCCTCCAGAACATGAAATGTGGCCAATAGTTTTAATATATTCCGCTATTTATACAGAGATTGTAAATTCTGACAAACAAAACATGTTCAGAAGCAAAATGCACCAGTTTACCACCCCAAGAACAAACCATTCTGCCAGTCGGGAAGGCCAGAATGTTCTGCTGAAATATTCTAGCCTGAGTGGCTTCAACCAGGTCCTCTGGTACTGCGTCTGGTGAGATCCCACAGGATCACTCACTGCGTGTGTTACAATTCTAAATTAACACAACTGTAAATTGCCGCAAGTTATTTCTAACATGTTTCACTTTCAACAGGAAATTTGTGCCAACCCTGAGTTCATTGTTGATGGAACCACCAGAACGGACATCTGCCAGGGAGCTTTGGGTGAGAACCAATGTTCTGGGTTCAAACTGAATATATTTCTACTTATGGGGTGACACTCGGGAGAGGGAGAGTGTTTTTGTTTGGAAAATGAGTCCTGGGATGCTGTAGACTGGATAATGGGTTCGCAAAGGGAAGCATGACAGTGTAACAAAAACAGAAAATGCTGGAAAATCTCAGCAGGTCTGGCAGCACCTGTGGAGAGAGAATAGAGCCAACATTTCGAGTCTGGATGACCCTACGTCAGAGCTAAGAAAATCAGAAGAGATTTAAACTATGAGGGTGCGGCTGTAATTGGATAAAGGGAATGTAAATGAGGATGATTTGTTATTAGTCCAAAGATGTGCAGGTTAGGTCGATTGGCCGTTGCAAATAACCCTTAGTGTCATGGAGATTAGCAGGGTAAATACGTGGGGTTATGGGGATAGGGCCTGGGTAGAATTGTCACCGGTGCAGGCTCGATGGGCTGAATGGCCTCCTTCTGCACGGTAGGGATTCTATTCTATTCTGTTCTACGAAGGAGGCTGAGAAAGGTGCTAAGAGTGCCCATTAAGTGATCATGAGGTGGAGATGCCGGCGTTGGACTGGGATGGGCACAGTAAGAAGTCTCACAACACCAGGTTAAAATCCAACAGGTTTATTTGGTAGCACGAGCTTTCGGAGCGCTGCCCCTTCATCAGGTGATCAGAATGCGTGAATGGCAGAACAGAGGGACAGAGGATTAACGCAGTTGCCCTGAAGGAGGGGAAGGGGAGGGGGCAAGATGGAGAGCAGTGGAAAAATGGAAGTGAGAAAGAAGGATGGTAAAAATGGAGGATGGAGGTGGAAAGAAGAAACAGAATGAAATAAAATAAATGGGAATGGGGTGAAGGTGGAGGGGAGAGTTCGTGCTCTGAAGTTGTTGAACTCGATGTTCAGTCCAGAAGGTTGTAAAGTGCCCATTCGGAAGCTGAGGTGCAGTTCCTCCAGTTTGCATTGGGCTTCACTGGAACATTGGAAAAGGCCCAGGACGGACATGTGGACAGGAGAGCAGCGACAGTGAAACGTTTGACTCTAAGCACCTCTTGCAAACTTTGTCAGCAGTACTGGGGGGGGCTAACTCAAAGCTTCCATCTGTGCCCAGGTTAGCGGACAGCGGTCAGGGTAAAGGTTTAACACATGCCCGTCCTTGTTGTCAGGTGACTGCTGGTTTCTGTCCGTCATTGCCTGTCTCAGTCTCAACAAGCACGTGATGGAAAAGGTCATACCCCCCGGCCAGGGCTTCGGGAAAGGTTACACAGGACGATTCCTCTTTAAGGTAAGCCTCGGTTATGCCCGATGTCTCCTGGGTGCCATTGTTCAATGTAAGTTTTCTGTTCCATGCCAGGGGGTGACAGCCATTACTCTTACCGCTGAGTCAGAAAGTTGGAGGCTCAAATCCTGAGTCTAAAATCTAGGCCAACACTTTGAATGCAACCCCGTGTTAACACCCAGGTCAGAAACTCCAAGGTGTTTTCTGAAGTTGGCCTAAACTCTAAGTTTTACTTTTGATTTTGGCATTAGGGTGTTTGGCATTAGATGTTTCACTCCAGGTATGATTCAAGTGACCCACTAGGGAGCTTTAATCAAACAAAGTTTATTTAAGAACTCCGTTAAAATGTAACAAAACGGATTAGCATAACTTGTACATAAGAACTAGGAGTAGGACATCTGGCCCCTCGAGCCTGCTCCGCCATTCAGTAAGATCATGGCTGATCTTTTCATGGACTCAGCTCCACTTACCCGCCCGCTCACCATAACCCTTAATTCCTTTACTGTTCAAAAATTTATCTATCCTTGCCTTAAAAACATTCAATGAGGTAGCCTCAACTGCTTCACTGGGCAGGGAATTCCACAGATTCACAACCTTTTGGGTGAAGAAGTTCCTCCTCAACTCAGTCCTAAATCTGCTCCCCCTTATTTTGAGGCCATGCCCCCTAGTTCTAGTTTCACCCGCCAGTGGAAACAACCTCCCTGCTTCTATCTTATCTATTCCCTTCATAATCTTATATGTTTCTATAAGATCTCCCCTCATTCTTCTGAATTCCAATGAGTATAGCTCAGTCTCTCCAATTACAAGAACTAAATATGACACAGTATAACTCCTAACTGGGGAAGTGATGGCCTAGTGGTATTATCGCTAGATTATTAATCCAGAAACTCTGCTAATGTTCTGGGGACCCGGGTTCGAATCCCGCCACGGCAGATGGTGGAATTTGAATTCAATAAAAAATATTTGGAATTAGGAATCTACTGATGACCATGAAACCATCGTCGAAACCCATCTGGTTCACTAATGTCCTTGAGGGAAGGAAATCTGCCGTCCTTACCCAGTCTGGCCTACACGTGACTCCAGAGCCACAGCAATGTGGTTGACTCTCAACTGCCCTCGGGCTACTTGGAATGGGCAATAAATGCTGGCCCAGCCAGCGACGCCCATGTGCCATGAATGAATAAAGTTAACAGTTGGCTATCTCTGTTGTTCCAAGTAAAACATCATCCCACAGACACACATCCTTCTTCAGACTTGGCACAGAAAAACGAGTTTGCTCACATGATGCTGGGTTTTCAGCTTTGTAATTCCTGCTGTGCGTTGGTCCTTTTGAATGTTGGATCGATTCTCTGAGGCTTCCCTGCCCTGGAACTTTCTGCACACCTCTGGAGAGAGAGAGAGACAGAGACACTGCCTGCTCCCACCAACTTCTAGCAGCAACTGAGAAATGAACACCAAAACTGGACTTTTCTCTGAAGCGTAGCTGTCCCCAGGTGTAGGACCTGACCTGTCAATCATCCCAATATCAAGCTCCATTCAGCAATCCCCATTAAACCCCAGAACACTGTGTTAGTCCAGATTAAAACCTGGTGGCACAGTGGTTAGCACTGCTGCCTCTCAGCGCTAGGGACCAGGGTTCAATTCCCGGCTTGGGTCACTGTCTGTGTGGAGTTTGCACGATCTCCCTGTTTCTTCGTGGGTTTCCTCCAGATGCTCCGGTTTCCTCCCACACTCCAAAGATTTAAGAACATAACATAAGAAATAGGAGCAGGAGTAGGCCATCTGGCCCCTCAAGCCTGCTCCGCCATTCAATAAGATCATGGCTGATCTGATAGTGGGTTCAGTTCCACTTACCCGCCCGCTCCCCATAACCCTTAATTCACTTAATGGTTAAAAATCTATCTATCTGCGACTTAAAAACATTTAATGAGGTAGCCTCTACCGCTTCAATGGGCAGAGAATCCCAAAGATTCACTACCCTCTGGGAGAAGAAGTTCCTCCTCAACTCTGTTCTAAATTGACTCCCCTGTATTTTGAGGCTACGCCCCCTAGTTCTTGTTTCCATTGTAAGTGGAAACAATCTCGATGTTTCTACCCTATCGAGCCCATTCATTATCATATATGCCTCCCACAGTCCAAAGATGTGCATGTTAGATTGATTGGCCATGCTAAATTGCCACTAGTTTCGGGGCGGATTAACAGGGTAAATATGTAGAGTTACGGAGATAAGATGGGATTGTGGTCGGTGCAGGCTCGATGGGCCGAATGGCCTCCTCCTGTACTGTAGGGATTCTGTGAAATCAAGCCTCACTCAGCAATCCCCAAAGACCATTAAACCCCAAAACACTGTGTTAGTCCAGATTAAAATCAGCATCATGTCCATTGTATTGTTTCAGTGACAGTTAACGGACACCAGTTGCAGACATCGCGGCACCAATAAAATGCTTGGACTGGCTTGAAAAACCTGCAGAGGAACAGATTAAAATACATTTTTTTAAAGGCATAGTATCATCACACCCGTGAGAGAGAATCGGGTCAGTGCCGCCAACGACATTCCTAACATTTTGTCCCTTTTTGTCTCTTTCCAAGTTCTGGCAGTATGGGCAGTGGGTTGAGGTAGTGGTGGACGATCGGCTCCCCACCACTAACAATAAGCTGGCATTCCTTTACTCCAAGGACAACAACGAGTTCTGGAGCCCACTCCTGGAAAAAGCCTACGCCAAGTAAGTGTGACCCGAGAATGGCGCAGTGCCAATGCTGGGGGAATGATTACGACCAAATCGAGGGTAGCCATGCTGAGGAGCTGGGCCTGGGATGAGGGGATTGCCCTTTGAAGAGCAGTTGAGCAGTTGAGTAGATGAGGTCGATGTGGGCGGCACGGTGGCGCAGTGGTTAGCACTGCTGCCTCACAGGCCAGGGTCCCAGTTCAATTCCGGCCTCGGGTCACTGTCTGTGTGGAGTTTGCACGTTCTTCCCGTGTCTGCGTGGGTTTCCTCCAGGCGCTCCGGTTTCCTCTCACAGTCCAAAGATGTGCCGGTTAGGTACATTGGCCGTGCTAAATTGACCCTCGTGTCAGGGGGATGAGCAGAGTAAATGCATGGAGTTGCGGGAATAGGGCCTGGATGGGTTTGTGGTCAGTACAGGCTCGATGGGCCAAATGGCCGCCTCCTGTACTGCAGGGATTCTATACCTCTCTGATATCCCTTGGAGTTGAGAAGAATGAAAGGCATTCTCATTGAAGCATTGACAGGGTAGATGCTGAGAGGCTGTTTCCCCCCTGGTTGGGGGAATCTAGAATAAGGGGGTCACAATCTTAGAATAAGGTGGTTGTTTAGAACTGAGAAAAGGAGAAATTTCTTCACTCAACTCCTTGTGAAGCTTTGCAATTCTCCATAGAACTGTAAAAGGGTCATGTGGACTCAAATCGTTAACTCTGTTTCTCTCTCCACAGATGCTGCCAGGCCTGCTGAGTCTATCCAGCATTTTCTGTTTTTATTTCAGATTTCCAGCATCCGCAGTATTTTAATGTTCTGGGGATCCAGGTTCAAATCCCACCATGGCAGTAGATGGAATTCATAGAAACATAGAAAATAGGAGCAGGAGGAGGCCATTTGGCCCTTTGAACCTGCTCCACCATTCATTACAATCATGGCTGATTATCCAACTCAATAGCCTGATCCCTCCCCCACCACCCCCCATATCCTTTGATCCCCTTCGCTCCCAAGTGCTATATGTTTTGGCCTCAACTACTTTCTGTGGTAATGAATTCCACAGACTAACCGCTCTCGAGGTGAAGGAATGTCTCCTCATCTCTGTCCTAAACCGTCTACCCTGTATCCTCAGACTGTGACTCCTGGTTCTGGACACCGCCACCATCGAGAATATCCTCCCTGCATCTACCCTGTCTAGTCCTGTTAGAATTTTATAGGTTTCTATGAGATCCTCCCTCATTCTTCTGAATTCCAGCGAATACAATCCTTGCTGACTCAATCTCTCCTCACACATCAGTCCCGCATCCCAGGAATCAGCCTGGTAAACCTTATCTGCACTCAAAGAACAAAGAACAGTACAGCACGAGAAGAGGCCCTCCAAGCCTGCGCTGATCACGTTTACCTATCTAAACCAACCGCTTATATCCCTCTATTCCCTGTCTATTCATGTGTCTATCCAGATAAGTCGCTAAGGTAACTGCCTCAACCCCCTCACTTGGCAGTGCATTCCAGGCCCCCACCACCCTCTGTGTAAAAAAACTTCCCCCGCACATCTCCACTGAACCTTTCCCCCCCTCGCCTTGAACTTGTGCCCCCTTGTAATTGTCATTTCTGCCCTGGGAAAAAGCTTCCAACTGTTCACCCTATCTATACCCCTCATAATTTTATAAACTTCTATTAGGTCGCCCCTCAGCCTCCGTCTTTCCAGGGAGAACAATCCCAGTTTATTCAATCTCTCCTCATAGCTAATACCCTCCATACCAGGCAACATCCTGGTAAATCTTTTCTGCACTCTCTCCAAAGCCTCCACATCCTTCTGGTAGTGTGGCGACCAGAATTGAACACAGTACTCCAAATGTGGCCTAACCAACGTTTTATATGTTCAGAGCAAGAGCATCCTTCCTCAGGTAAGGAGGCCAAAACACAGTGTTCCAGGTGTGGCCTCACTAAGGCCCTGTATAATTGTATCAAGGCATCCCTGCTCCTGTACTCATTCTCTCAACATGAAGGCCAACGTACCATTCGCCTTTTTTATTCCTGCCTGCTGCACCTGCATGCTTGTTCATTTTTAAAACTCTGAAATTGAAAGCTGGTCTACCATGAACCCAATGTCATTTATTTTTTTTTAAATCCCATCTAGTTCACTAATGCTCTTTAGGAAAGGAAATCTGCCATCCTTACCTGGTCTGGCCTATATGGGACAGATCCATAGCATTGTGGTTGACTCTTAAGTGCCCTCTGAAATGGCCTAGCAAGCCAATCAGCTCAAGGGTAACTAGATATGGGCAACAAATGCTGGCCTTTGCAGTGACACCCACATCCCATTAAAGAATCAATAAGATGACTTTGTTTAATGAGTTATTTCTTTCCTTGTCCTCTCAGGCTGAAGGGCTGCTATGAGTCTCTTTACATCGGTTACCCATTAGAAGCGATGGTCGATCTCACAGGGGGAGCCCCTGAATCCTTTCAGATCAGTGAGATGCCGAAGGATCTTTGGAAGTTCCTCAGGAAGCTGCTCGAGAAAGGCTCGATAATTTGCTGTGCTAAACCCGTAAGTTTAAAGTTTATTTATTAGTCACAAGTAGGCTTACATTAACCCTGCAATGACGTTACTGTGAAAATATCCCAATCGCCACAATCCTGTTTGGGTACACTGAGGGAGAATTTAGCACGGCCAATGCACCCTAACCAGCAGGTCTTTCAGACTGTGGGAGGAAACCGGAACACCCGGAGGAAACCCACACAGACACGGGGAGAACGTGCAGACTCCGCACAGACAGTGACCCAAGCCGGGAACTGAACCCGGGTCCCTGGCGCTGTAAGGCAGCAGTGCTAACCACTGTGCCACAGCCCAAGTGTAATTCAGGAGAGGACCATTCACCCATTACCTCATGCCTCACTGATCTACGTTGGATCCAAACCAGTCTTCTAACTTTAATTGCAACTCTATGAAGCACCTTGGGATAATTTTTTTACATTATAAAGACATAATAGCTCTTGCTTAAATCTCTCCCGTTCCTATCTCATTAATCTCTTCCACTTCCTCGTACAAAAGTTCCATTCCTCTGACTCTTGCCTCTTTGTTCTTCCCAAATTCGTGACCCTGATGTTGGAGGCTGTGCTAGCTGGTGCCCAGGCCTCAGGCTCCTGGAACCACTTCGACCCCCACCCTTTCTAAGACCTCCCTCTGGTTGTTCCCCCTAACATTTCCTCCTCGAGGCCAGCGTCCTTGTTTTGTATATTTCTCTGTCAATTGCCTTGTGATGTTTCATACTTTAAAAAATGTTATGTATGTGTAACAATGACAGTGTGGGATATACCCATGTGTGTGAGTGAGAGAGAGAGTGGGATATACCCGTGTGTGTTAGTGATAGAGAGTGGGATATACCCCATGTGTGTTAGTGAGAGAGAGTGGGATATACCCATGTGTGTGAGTGAGAGAGAGTGGGATATACCCCGTGTGTGTGAGTGAGGGAGAGTGGGATATACCCCATGTGTGTTAGTGAGAGAGAGTGGGATATACCCCATGTGTGTTAGTGAGAGAGAGTGGGATATACCCCATGTGTGTTAATGAGGGAGAGTGGGATATACCCCGTGTGTGTGAGTGAGGGAGAGTGGGATATACCCCATGTGTGTTAGTGAGAGAGAGTGGGATATACCCCATGTGTGTTAGTGAGAGAGAGTGGGATATACCCCATGTGTGTTAGTGAGGGAGAGTGGGATATACCCCGTGTGTGTGAGTGAGGGAGAGTGGGATATACCCCATGTGTGTTAGTGAGAGAGAGTGGGATATACCCCATGTGTGTTAATGAGGGAGAGTGGGATATACCTGTGTGTGTTATAGTGAGAGAGAGTGGGATATACCCGTGTGTGTTACACTGAGGGAGAGTGGGATATACCTGTGTGTTACACTGAGGGAGAGTGGGATATACCTGTGTGTTACAGTGAGAGAGAGAGTGGGATATACCCGTGTGTGTTACACTGAGGGAGAGTGGGATATACCCGTGTGTGTTACAGTGAGAGAGAGTGGGATATATCTGTGTGTGTTACACTGAGGGAGAGTGGGATATACCCGTGTGTGTTACACTGAGGGAGAGTGGGATATACCCGTGTGTGTTACACTGAGGGAGAGTGGGATATACCCGTGTGTGTGTTACTGTGGGGTAAATCCTTCAGTGTTTTTGTTAAACCTAACACAGTGGCAAATAAATGAAATCCCAGTAGATGTGCCTCTTATAAAACGTATAAATGTGCAGAAATCAATTACTTTCGATTGTCAATATTATTGTGAATGACTTTAGTCAATAACTGTGCTGAGAATAGTTTAGCAACTGTATTATGTTGTAACCTGACCTGTCACATTGTCTGTCCAGGGTCCAGTGGGTGTTTTGAATGAACGTGGCATTGTAACCGGACATGCGTACTCAGTGACTGGTGTGGACCAGGTGAGCCGCTGCTGTGATGTGAACTGTATCCTTCTCTAATTGACTTGTTTTTGACAAGGTGTGTGAATCCTTGCTGGCTGAAGGAATGAGATGGCTGAGCTTCGCCCTCCTCTGGCTTGTCGCCAATCTCGGGGAGGTCTTTCATGACCTGGAACACAGCAGCAGTGAACTTTGAACTTGCGGGCTGAGTGGGTGTCCCAAGACGTGACGCAGTGAAGAACCGAATTCCACGTCTTCCTGATTTCCCTCACCTTCCCACAATCCCTCCAAGGGATTGGTTCCTTGTTGATAGGGATGCACCTGTCCCATTATCCTTTGGATAAGATGTTAATCCGAGGACATGTCTGTCCATTCGGGCGGATGTGAAGGATTCCAGGACAGTATTTTAAAGAGTGGGGGAGGCCCATTTAGCATCCCGGCCAATATCAATCCTTCAATATCAATTTGGGCAGCAGGGACCCGGGTTCGATTCCCGACTTGGGTCACTGTCTGTGTGGAATCTGCACGTTCTCCCCGTGTCTGCGTGGGTTTCCTCCGGGTGCTCCGGTTTCCTCCCACAGTCCAATGATGTGCAGGTTAGGAGGAATTGGCCATGCTAAGTTGCCCTTTAGTGTCTAAAGATGTGCAGCTTAGGGGGATTGGCCATGCTAAATTGTCCCTTAGTGTCCAAAGTTGTGTGGGTTAGGTGGATTGGCCATGCTAAATTGTCCCCTTAGTGTCCAAAGATGTGCAGGTCAGGTGGATTGACCATGCTAAATTGCCCCTTAGTGTCCCATGATGTTCAGGTTAGGTGGATTGGCCATGCTAAATTGCCCATTAGTGTCCAAAGATGTGCAGGTCAGGTGGATTGGCCATGCTAAATTGCCCCTTAGTGTCCCATGATGTGCAGGTTAGGTGGATTGGCCATGCTAAATTTCCCCTTAGTGTTCAAAGATGTGGAGGTTGGGTGGATTGGCCATGCTAAATTGCCCCTTAGTGTTCCATGATGTGCAGGTTAGGGGGAATTGGCCATAGTAAATGTATGGGGTTACGGGGATAGGGAAGGGGAGAGGGCCTGAGTAAGACACTCTGTTAGAGAGTCGGCGCAGACCCGATGGGCCGAATAGCCCCTTCTGCACTGTAGGGATTCTATGATTCTATAATTCACCTTCTCTGCTCTGAGGAGAACAATCTCAGCTCCTGCAGTCTCCACAATAACTGAAGCCCTGGATGGTGGCGTTCAGATAAATCTCCCCCGTGTCCTCTCCAACACTTTGACACCCTCCCTTGGGAGAAAATATATTTTGTTTTTAATTATTGCACTCAGTGCTGGTTCTTTGACAGTCAGTTCCCCGGATTGAGGTCACCGCCAGTTTTCAGTGCTATGTTGTCCTGACTCAGTGACTTTACTTGTCTTTTGCTTGCGGTGTAGGTTCAGCTCAAGGCGGGCGGAGTGGAGTTGGTACGGGTTCGCAATCCGTGGGGAAGAGTGGAGTGGAACGGGCCTTGGAGTGACAGGTGAGGGAGAGACAGCGAGGGAGCCGTCTGAACATCCATTTCAGTCCTCAGCTGGAGTATTGCGTCCGGTTCTGGGCGCCATACTTTAGGAAGATGTGAGGGCATTGGAGAGAGAGTGCAGGAATGAGTCACGAGAATGGTCCCGGGATAGATTTGAAAAGGTTGGACTGTTCTCCTTGGGCGGCACGGTAGCACAGTGGTTAGCACTGCTGCTTCACAGCTCCAGGGACCTGGGTTCAATTCCCGGCTTGGGTCACTGTCTGTGTGGAGTTTGCACATTCTCCTCGTGTCTGCGTGGGTTTCCTCCGGGTGCTCCGGTTTCCTCCCACAGTCCAAAGATGTGCGGGTTAGGTTGATTGGCCATGCTAAAATTGCCCTTAGTGTCCTGAGATGCGTAGGTTAGTGGGATTAGTGGGTAAATATGTAGGGATGTGGGGGTAGGACCTGAGTGGGATTGTGGTCGGTGCAGACCCGATGGGCCAAATGGCCTCTTTCTGCACTGTAGGGTTTCTATGGTTTCTAAGAAGAAGGCCTGGACAGAGCAGAGAGGGAGAGAGATTTCATTTCTCCATTTGACAGATGGAGTTTGATGTGGGTAAATGTGAGGTTGAAATTTTGGCAGAAAAAATAGAAAAGCAAATTATTACCTAACTGGAAAGCAGATTCAAAATGCATCGGGGCAGAGGGATCTGGGTGTCTGTGTTCATGAATCACAGAAAGTCGGTATGCAGGTGCAGCACGTAATAAAAAAGGCAAATGGGATGTTGGCATTTATTGCAAAGGGACTGGAGTATAAAAGTAGAGAAGTGTTGCTGTAATTGTACAGGGTGTTGGTGAGACCACATCTGGAGTATTGTGTCCAGTTTTGGTCTCCTTATTTGAGGAAGGATGTGGTGGCATTGGAGGCAGTTCAGAGGAGGTTCACCAGATTGATTCCGGGGATGAAAGGGTTGACGTATGAGGAGAGATTAAACAGTTTGGGCTTCGACTCGCTGGGGTTTAGGAGGATGAGGACGGGGATCTGATCGAGGTATAAAAATTTTTAAAAGGGATTGATAAAGTAAATGTAGACCAAGTGTTTCCCCTTGTGGGGCAATCTCGAACAAGAGGTCACAGGTACAGGTTGAGAGGCGGTAGATTTAAAACTGAGATGAGGAGGAACTACTTCTTGTAGAAGGTGGTGAATTTGTGGAACTCGCTGCCCCATCGCGCGGTGGAGTCTGAATCGTTGAAGGAGGAGATAGATATATTTCTGATTTTAAAAAAGGGATATGGGGAACAGGTGGGGAGGTGGATTTGAGACCAGGGAGAGATCAGCCATGATCTGATTGAATGGCGGAGCAAGCTCGAAGGGCTGCATTTGCCCACTTCTGCTCCTAATTCCCATGAAACTGTTGCCATTTGCGAAAGGATCTTGAACGAGAGGGCACAGATTTAATGGAATTGACAAAGCAAAAGTGATATGAGAAAAACCTTCTTCACACAGCGAGTGCGTGAGGTATGGGGACACGTTGCTTGGCAAAGTGGTGGAGGCATTCAAAAGGGAATTAGACTGTTATCTGAAAATGTTCAGGGTTACGGGTGGTAGGTAGGAGAATTGTACTGAGTGAATTACTCATTCAGAGAGCTAGTGCAGACATGATGGGCCAAATGGCAGCCTCTTGGATTGGAACAATTGTGTGGTTGTTGTGCAGCTGGTTGGTGAGTACCGGGTCTTAACGTGAGACTGCGTTCTCTCGGAGTGAATGGCTTGTTTGAATTGGAGCGATGTGAGACTGGCAGTAAAGACACACAAAGGCTTCAGTGTACCCGAACAGGCGCCGGAGTGTGGCGACTGGGTGATTTTCACAGTAACTTCATTACAGTGTTAATGCAAGCCTACTTGTGACACTAATAAATAAACTTTAAATAAATAACCTTTTAAACAAAGAATCTCTACAATGCAAGAGGAAGCCATTCGGCCCATCGAGCCTACACCAACAATCCCACGCAAGCCCATGTATTTACCCTGCTAGTCCTCCTAGGCAATGGAGCTTGGCCAATCCACCTAACCAGCACATCTTTTGGAGTGTGGGAGGAAACCGGAGCTCCCGGAGGAAACCCATGCAGACACGGGGAGAATGTGCAAACTTCACACAGACAGTGACCCGAGCCGGGAATCGAACCCGGGTCCCTGGCGCTGTGAGGCAACAGTGCTAACCACTGTGCCGCCCTTATCTCTCTCTCTCCCTTTGAGATGCTGCTCAAATCTTCGACCAAGCCTTTGAGCATCTGTCCTGATTTTCCCTCGTGTCAGATTATTTCACAGAATTGTTACGGTTCAGAAGGAGGCTATTCAGCCCATCGAACCTACACCAACAATCCCACAAAGCCCATGTATTTGCCCTGCTAGTCCTCTCGGCTCTCCAAACAGGCATTGTGACTTAGTACCGTCCCCCTGCCTTTCCCCCCGTATCCCTGCACGTTGTTTCTACTCAAATAATCATCTAACGCCCCCTTTAATGCCTCGATTGAACCTGCCTCCACCACACTCCTAGGCGGAACATTCCAGACTCCAACCACTCACTGGGTGAAGAACTTTATTCTCACATCACATTTGCTTCTTTTGCAAATCACTTTAAATCCGTGTCCCTCTCGTTCTCGATCCTTTTACGAGCGGGAACTGTTTCTCCCTATCTGCTCCATCCAGCCCCTTGCTTATTCTCCTGTGAAGTGCCTCACAACATATTATTATATTTAAAATGACTTGATGCAGGTATATATAAAATGCAAGGAGGATTGCAAGAAGCCTGACATTTGTGTTTGATTTTGATGCCTCTTATTGGAAGGAGTTATTAGTCTTGGGGACTGTGCAGAACATGCGCTTGTCTCACTGCCCCAGCCTCTGCTACTTGCCCTATTCCAGGTTACTGGACAGGACTGTGACTGATATTCTGGGCTGTTCCATACTAATGACACGCCCTGTTCTGTTAGTCCTACCTCAATGCCATTGTTCTCGGGGTTGTATCTTGAGCAGTAAGATGTTTGATTACAGCTGAATGTTTTTGTACAGGTCTTCAGAATGGAACCAAGTCACTGACGAAAACTTTCCTCAGATGGGGCACCTGGAA
Organism: Mustelus asterias; assembly: GCF_964213995.1. Lineage (NCBI taxonomy): Eukaryota > Metazoa > Chordata > Chondrichthyes > Carcharhiniformes > Triakidae > Mustelus > Mustelus asterias. The sequence goes on from NC_135824.1 coordinate 58,955,722, forward strand.
GATGGAGAGTTTTGGTAGGTGGCTGATAGATTATAAATCTCCCCCATCTTCCCTCCTTTGAGATACAGGTATAGAATCCCAGCAGTGTAGAAGGAGGCCATTCAGCCCATCGAGTCTGCACCAACAACAATCCCCCCTTGGCCCATTCCCCTTAATCCCACATATTTACCCCGCTAATCCCTCTAACCTACGCATCCTGGGACACTAAGGGGCAATTTAGCATGGCCAATCCACCTAACCTGCACATCTTTAGACATTAAGGGGCAATTTGGCATGACCAATCCACCTAACCCACAAATCTTTGGAGTGTGGGAGGAAACCGGAGCACCCGGAGGAAACCCACGAAGAAACGGGGAGAACGTGCAAACTCCACACAGACAGTGACCCGAGCCAGGAATTGAATCTGGGTCCCTGGCACTGTGAGGCAGCAGTGCTAACCACTGTACCACCGTGCCGCCCATTGTGAGATATTGTGAGGTGGGCAGGCTGAAACACTCCATGGATAGGATGAGGCGGTGGCGTACTAGTATTGTCGCTGGACTAGGAGTCCAGAGACCCAGGGTAATGCTCTGGGAACCCGGTTTCAAATCCCACCATGGCAGATGGCTAGAATTTCAATTTGGTGAAAAAAATCTGGAATTAAGAATCTACTGATGACCATGAAACCATTGTCGATTGTCGGAAAAACCCATCTGGTTCACTAATGTCCTTTTAAGGAAGGAAATCTGGCGTCCTTACCTGGTCTGGCCTACATGTGACTCCAGAGCCACAGCAACGTGGTTAACTGCCCTCTGAAATGGCCGAGTGAGACACTCAGTTCAAGGGCAATTAGGAATGGGCAATAAATGCTGGTCCAGCCAGCGACTCCCATGTCCCATGAAAAGTTTTTTAAAAATCACCTATGATCATCATTTTTATCTTCACATCCTTCTTTCCTTCCATCGTCTCCTCCACTAAGTTTAGGTATAGGGCAGATGGCACCATGGGATTACTGTGTCACCGTTAGCAACTGTGCCTTCAGCTGCCTCGGGCCTAAGTTCCTTCTCTAATCTTCTCCACCCTCTTTCTCCTTTGAAGATCTCCTTAAAACCAAGCATTTGGAGTCTGCCCTGATACTGCCTTTTGTAGCCCAGTGTGTCATAACATTCCACTGAAGCACCTTGGCTCATTTTATTCTATCAAAGGTGTTATAAAAATGCAAGTTTCTGTTATTGAAAGAGAGCAGAGCAGCTTTCCCCCCCGGTGCTCCACTGGCAATGTCAGTCCAGACGATGGGTTCAAGTCGCTGGGATGGGACCTGAACCCAGTGAACCTCCCGACACGGAGGCAAGAGAGTCCCTGAGCCACAGCTGAGAGCATCAATAATGGTTGCAAACGGGTGTGAGTTGTAGCTCATTAATCCGGTTATTTTCCATGTTTGTTTTAATCAGGATGTCCATTGAGGATTTCAGGGAAAACTTTGAGTGTGTGGAGCTTTGTCACCTGAGCCTGGAGCAGCTGTCCAATCCAGATGGGAAGCTGAAACCCTGGCTACAGATGGTGTACGAGGGGCGTTGGATCCGGGGCTTCTCAGCTGGAGGCAACTTGCGTTATAAAGGTAGAACACAACCGAACTTTATTAAATGCTTCTCATCCAATTCCCCCCATAGAATCTCTGCAGCGTGGAAAGAGGCCATTTGGCCCATCGAGTCTACAGCAACTCTACGAAAGAGCATCCCACCCAGGCCCTCCTCTTCCCTATGCCCATAATCCTGCACAGTTACTATGGCCAATCCACCTAACCTACACATCTTTGGACACTAAGGGGCAATTTACCATGGCCAATCCACCTAACCTACATATCTTAGGACACTAAGGGGCAATTTAGTATGGCCAATCCACCAAACCTGTACATCTTTAGATGCTAAGGGGCAATTTAGCATGGCCAATCCCCCTAACCTGCACATCTTTGGACACTAAGGGGCAATTTAGTATGGCCAATCCACCAAACCTGTACATCTTTGGATGCTAAGGGGCAATTTAGCATGGCCAATCCCCCTAACCCACACGGATCTTTGGACTGTGGGAGGAAACCGGAGCACCCGGAGGGAACCCAAGCAGACACGGGGAGAACATGCAGACTCCACACAGACAGTGACCCAAGCCGGGAATCGAACCTGGGTCCCTGGCGCTGTGAAGCAGCAGTGCTCACCACCGTGCCGCCCCACTGCCAATCTTCAGCTTCTTCTTGGCTACCCTAACTCACTCTTTGCTCCAGTTAAATGGGTGCTGGTGCCCTGCAGCCTCCCCTGTCCCACCCTGTATTTTTCCAAAGTACTTTGTTATAAATTGAGCTAATGTCAGCAGGATGTTTGACTCTGAGGAGCTTCACGGCCAAGTTCAATGCTGTTGTCATTCAGAAGTGCACATCCTCCCACCTTGTACTGCAAACGTGAGCCCATCCAAAGCTCTGCCGCCCTGATCCTAACTCGCATCAAGTCCTGTTCATCCACCCCACCGACACTCACTGATCTGCCTTAGCTCCCCATCTGGCAGCACCTCAGTTTAAAAACTCTCATGCCGTGTTCACACTTTTACTCTGAAATCACCTCCAGCCTCACAGTCCTTTGGGATCTCTGCGCGCTTCCGATTTCTGACCTCTTGCGATTTCCTCATTTTCCTCACCCTCAATATTAACGGTTGTGCCTCCAGCAGCCTAGGATCTAAGCTCTGGGATTCCCCTTCTAAACCTCTCCTTATTTAAAATGCTCATGAAAACCTTCCTCTTTGACCAGTTTTTCCTCCGGGTGCTCTGTTTGCTCCCACAGTCCGAAGATGTGTAGGTTAGGTGGATTGGCCATGCTAAATTGCCCCTTAGTGTCACAAAGATGTGTAGGTTCGATGGATTATCCATGGTAAAAGTCTGACTTGATTTATTATTGTTACATGTATTGGGATACAGTGAAAAAGTGTTGTTTCTTGAGCGCTATACAGACAAAGCATACCGTTCATAGAGTACATAAGGGAGAAGGAAAGGAGAGAGTGCAGAATGTAGTGTTACAGTCGTAGCTAGGGTATAGAGAAAGATCAGCTTAATATAAGGTCGGTCCATTCAAAAGTCTGACAGCAGCAGGGAAGAAGCTGTTCTTGAGTCGGTTGATACGTGATCTCAGACTTTTGTATCTTTTTCCCGAAAGAAGAAGGTGGAAGAGAGAATGTCCGGGATGCGTGAGGTCCTGCTTTGCCGAGTCAATGGATGGGAGGCTGGTTTCCATGATGGACTGGGCTTCGTTCACAGTGCTTTGTAGTTTCTTGCGGTCTTGGGCAGAGCAGGAACCATACCAAGCTGTGATACATCCGGAAAGGATGCTTTCTATGGAGCATCTGTAAAAGTTGGTGAGAGTCGTAGGGGACATGTCAAATTTCCTTAGCCTTCTGAGAAAGTAGAGGCGTTGGTGGGGCTTTCTTAACTGTAGTGTCGGTGTGGAGGGATCAGGGCAGATTCTTGGTGATCTGGACACCTAGAAACTTGAAGCTCTCGACCATTTCCACTTCTTCACCGTCGATGCAGACAGGGGCATGTTCTCCACTACGCTTCCTGAAGTCGATGAGGTATAGGGTGGAGGAGAGGGCATGGGTAGGGATTCTATGAACTGTTTATCTCCTTATCAGACCCCACTTGGAGTACTGTGCTCAGTTCTGGTCGCCTCACTATAGGAAGGATGTGGAAAAGCTTGAAAGGGTGCAGAGGAGATTTACAAGGATGTTGCCTGGATTGAGTGGCATGCCTTATGAGGATAGGCTGAGGGAGCTCGGCCTTTTCTCCTTGGAGAGACGAAGGATGAGAGGAGACCTAATAGAAGTGTATAAGATGTTGAGAGGCATAGATCGGGTGGACTCTGAGGCTTTTTCCCAGGGTGGAAATGTCTGCTACGAGAGGACACAGGTTTAGGGTACTGGGGGGTAGGTACAGGGGAGATGTTAGGGGTAAGTTTTTCACACAGAGGGTGGTGGGCGAGTGGAATCGGCTGCCGTCAGTGGTGGTGGAGGCGAACTCAATAGGGTCTTTTAAGAGACTCCTGGATGAGTACATGGAGCGTAATAGGATGGAGGGTTATAGGTAGGTCTAGAAGGTAGGGATGTGTTCGGCACAACTTGTGGGGCCAAAGGGCCTGTTTGTGCTGTAGTTTTTCTATGTTTCTATGTTTATGTGGCTCAGTCTTTAATTTTATTTGATTAGTGCTGATTTTACGGTGCATGTGCATTGTTAGCGAGTCACAGCGTGGAGAGATTAAGGAGCATTGTAACGTCCCTCGATCCCAATGTGCAATGGATTGCCCTGGAGTTAGTGGCTGTGTATTGTGCTCTGGGGACCAGGGAATGAGAGTATTTGTGTGTTGAGGGGATGAGAGTATTTGTGTGTTGAGCTCTTTCTGATGTCCCAGACCAAGTGGGGCAGAGAGAGTATCTGCGTGACCCTTTTTCATCCGCTACTTTCAGATAAGTACTACTGGATGAATCCGCAGTTCAAACTGGCCTTGTTTGAAGAGGATGATGACCCTGATGACCCTGAGGTGACCTGCACATTCCTCGTGGTCTTGATGCAGAAGCACAGGCGGAGGATGAGGCTTATGGGGGTCAACTTCCTCTACGTGGGGTTTGACATCTTTAAGGTGAGAATGCGGAAATTAAGTTACAACAACAAGGCAACTCTGTCAGCAAGTCATACAAGGCTTCATTTGAGGTCAGCTGTTGCACATTCAGGAAAGAGACTAATCTAAACCTTGTGTCAGTTTCATAAACACTGCATTCCCGGCCTTGGCCACAGGATGAAACAAAGACGAGTCACCATGACAAATACCAAAAAACAAGATATGTTGACATATTAGGGTAATACGGTGGTTAACACTGCTGCCTCACAGTACCAGGGCCCCAGGTTTGATTCCCGGCTTGGGTCACTGTGTGGAGTCTGCACCTTCTCCCCGTGTCTGCGTGGGTTTCCTCCGGGTGCTCCGGTTTCCCCCCGCACTCCAAAGATGTGCGGGTTAGGTGGATTTGGCCATGAGAAATTGCCCCTTTGTGTCAGGGGGATTAGCAGGGTAAATATGTGGGGTTACAGGGATGGGACCTGGGTGGGATTGTGGTCGGTGCAGACTCAATGGGCCCGAAAGGCCTCCTTCTGCACTGTAGGGATTCTATGATTATGCTAATGAAGGAGACGGTTTTCTATTGGATAAGAAAGGGCAAAAAGCTATGCTATGATTGGTGGACTATGTCTGCAAATGAAGGATTATAAATTCTATTGGTTGAAAGTACACCCCAAACTGTAAGGCTATTGGTGTTTTAACTCTCATTGGATAAAAAGTGCTATAACTGACACGGCGGGAACTCGGTTCGGACACCATAGTGAAATTCGCTGTGTTTGTTCTCCTTGCTAGCAGGGGTGGCACAGTGGTTCGCACTGTTGCCTCATAGCACCAGGGACCCGGGTTCGATTCCCGGCTCGGGTCACTGTCTGTGTGGAGTTTGCACGTTCTCCCCGTGTCTGCGTGGGTTTCCTCCGGGTGCTCCGGTTTCTTCCCACACTCCGAAAAATGTGCGGGTTGGGTGGATTGGCCGTGCTAAATTGCCCCTTAGAGTCAGGGGGACGAGCTAGGGTAAATCCATGGGGATAGGACTTGGGTGGGATGGTGGTCGGTGCAGACGCGATGACCCGAATGGCACTGTGCATTGTCTGGTTAATCCTCGACTCACCGTGTGGTCTCGACTCTCTTCCACCAGCAATCTCTGTCTCTGGATCAATAACTACAGCCCCTGCTGTACCTCTTCTCTTTCACAGGGAGACCCGACTAAAGCTTACCTGACCTACGAGGATTTGCAGAAATCGGCGCCCATCCTGTCGGTGAAGGAGCACAGAAACAGCACGGAGGTCATGATGCGCGGCCGTCTCCCGCCAGGTCATTACATCATCATCCCGTCAACCGCAAACCCCAACGAGGAGGGAGAATTCCTTCTGCGAGTCTTCACTGAGAAGGGCAACTCTGTAGCGTAAGCAGGAGTTTTTCTGTCCGAGAATGTAAATAACCTGGGCGCGACAAGGCAGCGAGTTGTGGTCTAGAAAGGGGAGGGTTGGAAGCAGATTCAACAGGAACTTTCAAAAGGGGAATTGGATAAAAGGAGAAATTGGCAGGGCTCTGGGGGAAAGAATCATAAGGCCATGAAGGTTAACATGTAGGTTCAGACGGCAGTTAGGAAAGCAAATGCAATGTTAACGTTCATGTCGAGAGGGCTAGAATACAAGAGCAAGGATGTACTTCTGAGGTTGTATAAGGCTCAGGTCAGACCCCATTTGGAGTATTGTGAGCAGTTTTGGGCCCCATATCGAAGGAAGGATGTGCTGGCTTTGGAAAGGGTCCAGAGGAGGTTCACTAGAATGATCCCTGGAATGAAGAGCTTGTCGTATGAGGAATGGTTGAGGACTCTGGGTCTGTACTCGTTGGAGTTTAGAAGGATGAGGAAGGATCTTATTGAAACTTGCAGGATACTGCGAGGCCTGGATAGAGTGGAGAGGATGTTTCCACTAGTAGGAAAAACTGGAACCAGAGGGCACAACCTCAGGCTAAAGGGACGATGCTTTAAAACAGAGATGAGGAGGAATTTCTTCAACCAGAGAGTGGTGAACCTGTGGAACTCTTTGCCGCAAAAGGCTGTGGAGGCCAGATTATTGAGTGGCTTTAAGACAGAGGTAGATAGGTTCTTGATTAATAAGTGGATCAGGGGTTATGGGGAAAAGGCAGGAGAATGGGGATGAGAAAAATATCAGCCACGATTGAATGGTGGGGCAGACTCGATGGGCCGAGTGGTCTAATTCTGATCCTACTTCTTATGGGTCTAATTCCTACAGTGCAAAAGGAGGCCATTCAGCCCATTGAGCCTGCACTGACAACAATCCCTATCCCTGTAATGATGTGGAGATGCCGGCATTGAACTGGGGTGGGCACAGTAAGAACTCTCACAACACCAGATTAAAGTCCTACAGGTTTATTTGGAATCCCGAGCTTTCGGAGCACTGCTCCTTCACCTAGCCTAGCCACTCACCTGATGAAGGAGCAGCGCTCCGAAAGCTCGTGATTCCAAATAAACCTATTGGACTTTAACCTGGTGTTGTGAGACTTCTTTCTATCCCTGTAACCCCATGTATTTCTCCTGCTAATCCCCCTGACACTAAGGGGCAATTTACCATGGTCAGTCGGGGAGGTGATGTCCTCGTGGTATTATAGCGAGACTATTAATCCAGAAACTCCACTAATGTTCTGGGGACCCGGGTTCGAATCCCGCTACGGCAAATATTGGAATTCGAATTCAATTTTAAAAATCTGGATTTAAGAATCTACTGATGACCATGAAACCATTGTCGATTGTTGGAAAAACCCATCTGGTTCACTAATGTTCTTCAGGGAAGGAAATCTGCCGTCCTTACCCGGTCTGACCTACATGTGACTCCAGAGCCACAGCAATGTGGTTGACTCTCAACTGCCCTCGGAAATGGCCTGGAGTGCCACTCAGTTCAAGGGCAACTAGAGATGGGCAATAAATGCTGGCCAGCCAGCGATGCCCATGTCCCATGAATGATTTTTAAAAAAATCAACCTAACCTACACATCTTTGGACTGTGGGAGGAAACTGGAGCACCCGGAGGAAACCCATGCAGACACGGGGAGAACGTGCAAACTCCACACAGACAGTGAGCCAAGGGCGGAATTGAATGCGGGTCCCTGGCGCAGTGAGGTAGCAGTGCTAACCACTGAGCAGGAGAGTGGGATTAATTGGCCATCATGTTGGCTGTCCCTCAGTTTGAGGGTAATGTCTACTCAGGGTTTTGCCATGAGTTGTCATGTGACTGAACAGGCCAATTCTCGACCCATAGAGCTTTGGGCACATTGGGCAGGATGTCCCATAATGCAGTGGGATCCTTTTCTTTCTCTGCCATCGCTCTGCCGCATCATTAAGGCATTGGGACTCAAAGTGTCATGGACTAAGTTGATAGCTCTTTCAAAGAGCCAGCACCAGCACGATGGGCAGAATAGCCTCCTACTGTGCTGTAAGATTCTATGAACATCGAAAGACATGATGGGAAGAGGGAGAATTGTTGGACGGTCTTGTGGTCTTGGAACCCAGCTGTAGAGTATTGCTCCAAAGGCCTGACATCTGTGTGCTTGCCCAGATGTTTCAACTCCAGTGGGCTTCGACCTGGGGTGTTGGGGCCTGTTTGGGTCAGAGATGGCGGTTTGACCACCGAGACATTGAAGAAGCCAAGACTTAGTTCCTCAGATGCTTTTTTGTTGAGGAAATCCACCTCCCACAGGAGGTTAAATCGGGAAGGAGTGTGGTATGAGTTAACACATTTTTCAAGATTGTATTGAAACCCCAAGGATTGGAGGGGAGGTGGGCGCGAGGGCAGTCTTTGCTAGAATCCAATTGGTCAAATAAAAGTTCTTTCTCACAACCTAGAACTGAACTTGCCTGTGTGAAAGTCAGTCAGATTCTTCTCTGTTTTTAAACTAGGCCGCAGGAGTCCTCAACCATTGGTGGTGAGGCCAGCAGATGCCAACTCGAGGCCATCAGATGCCAACTCGAGCCAAAGCTCACGAGCAGGTCACGGCCTGTCCATTGCAGTTGTGGGCGGCATGGTGGCACAGTGGTTAGCACTGCTGCCTCTCAGCGCCAGGGACCTGGTTCGATTCCTGGCTTGGGTCACTGTCTGTGTGGAGTTTGCACATTTTCCCCGTGTCTGCATGGGTTCCTCCGGATGCTCCGGTTTCCTCCCACAGTCTAAAGGTGTGCGGGTTAGGTGGATTGGCCATGCTAAATTGCCCCTTGGTGTCAGGGGGGCTAGCTAGGGTAAATGCACGGGGTTATGGGGATAGGGCCTGGGTGGGATTGTGGTCAGTGCAGACACGATGGGCCGAATGGCCACCTCCTGCACTGTAGAGATTCTATGATCACTAGCGTGAAGTGGAAATTAATTGAAAGCAGACAATAAACGTAGGAAAGCCTTTGCCAAACTCCCTGCCATTTATCAGGGGACAGCCTGACTTCCAAACACCTGAGTTATGGACAATGAAATGAAATAAATTACAGAAAACGCCCAGGTTTTCATGGGCAGGGAACCACGACTGACTAATGTCTCTCTCTTCCAGGCCTGCGGAGAGGAACACATCATCCACTGAGATTCCTCAGGCAAGTATAGACACACGTTTGTGTGTGTGTGTGTTTGCGTGTGTGTGTGTTTGCGGGTGTGTGTGTGTTTGCGTTTACGTGTGTGTGTGTGTTTGCGTTTGCGTGTGTGTGTGTGTTTGCGTGTGTGTGTGTGTTTGCGTGTGTGTGTGTGTTTGCGTGTGTGTGTGTGTTTGCGTGTGTGTGTGTGTTTGCGTGTGTGTGTGTGTTTGCGTGTGTGTGTGTGTTTGCGTGTGTGTGTGTGTTTGCGTGTGTGTGTGTGTTTGCGTGTGTGTGTGTGTTTGCGTGTGTGTGTGTGTTTGCGTGTGTGTGTGTGTTTGCGTGTGTGTGTGTGTTTGCGTGTGTGTGTGTGTTTGCGTGTGTGTGTGTTTGCGTGTGTGTGTGTGTTTGCGTGTGTGTGTGTGTTTGCGTTTGCGTGTGTGTGTTTGCGTGTGTGTGTTTGCGTGTGTGTGTGTTTGCGTGTGTGTGTGTTTGCGTGTGTGTGTGTGTTTGCGTGTGTGTGTGTTTGCGTGTGTGTGTGTTTGCGTGTGTGTGTGTTTGCGTGTGTGTGTGTTTGCGTGTGTGTGTGTTTGCGTGTGTGTGTGTTTGCGCGTGTGTGTTTGCGCGTGTGTGTGTTTGCGCGTGTGTGTGTTTGCGCGTGTGTGTGTTTGCGCGTGTGTGTGTTTGCGCGTGTGTGTGTTTGCGCGTGTGTGTGTTTGCGCGTGTGTGTGTTTGCGCGTGTGTGTTTGCGCGTGTGTGTTTGCGCGTGTGTGTTTGCGCGTGTGTGTTTGCGCGTGTGTGTTTGCGCGTGTGTGTTTGCGCGTGTGTGTTTGCGCGTGTGTGTTTGCGCGTGTGTGTGTGTTTGCGTGTGTGTGTGTTTGCGCGTGTGTGTGTTTGCGCGTGTGTGTGTTTGCGCGTGTGTGTGTTTGCGCGTGTGTGTGTTTGCGCGTGTGTGTGTTTGCGCGTGTGTGTGTTTGCGCGTGTGTGTGTTTGCGCGTGTGTGTGTTTGCGCGTGTGTGTTTGCGCGTGTGTGTTTGCGCGTGTGTGTTTGCGCGTGTGTGTTTGCGCGTGTGTGTTTGCGCGCGCGTGTGTTTGCGCGCGCGTGTGTTTGCGCGCGCGTGTGCGTTTGCGCGCGCGTGTGCGTTTGCGCGCGCGCGTGCGTTTGCGCGCGCGTGTGCGCGTTTGCGCGCGCGTGTGCGCGTTTGCGTGCCGCGCACGCGTGTGTGTGTTTGCACGCGTGTGTGCGTGTGTGTGTATTGTATACACATGTACATGCATGTCTGTGCGCATGTGCAAGTTTTTAAAAAATTCATTCATGGGACATGGGCGTCGCTGGCTGGGCCAGCATTTATTGCCCATCCCTAGTTGCCCGAGGGCAGTTGAGAGTCAACCACATTGCTGTGGCTCTGGAGTCACATGTAGGCCAGACCGGGTAAGGACGGCAGATTTCCTTCCCTAAAGGGACATTAGTGAACCAGATGGGTTTTTCCGACAATGGTTTCATGGTCATCAGTAGATTCTTAATTCCAGATATTTTTTATTGAATTCAAATTCCACCATCTGCTGCGGCGGGATTCGAACCCGGGTCCCCAGAACATTCGCTGAGTTTCTGGATTAATAGTCTACTGGTAATATCACTAGGCTATCGCCTCCCCTGAGGCAATGGTATTGTGTGTGCATTCATTGTTGGGATGTGGGCATTGCTGACAACGCCAGAATTTATTGCCTAAAGGTGGTGCTGAACCACCACAATGGCTCTCAGTGAACAGGCACGGTAGCACAGTGGTTAGCGCTGCTGCCTCACAGCGCCAGGGACCTGGGTTCGATTCCCAGCTTGGGTCACCGTCTGTGCGGAGTCTGCACGTTCTCCCCGTGTCTGCGTGGGTTTCCTCCGGGTGCTCCGGTTTCCTCCCACAGTCCAGAGATGTGCGGGTTAGGTTGATTGGTCGTCCTAGTGTCAGGGGGATTAGCAGGGTAAATATGTGGGGTTACGGGAATGGCGCCTGGGTGAGATTGTGGCCGGTGCAGACTCGATGGGCCGAATGGCCTCTTCCTGCACTGTAGGGGTTTCTATGATTCTATGATAAATTGCCCCTTAGTGTCAGGGGGGTTAGCAGGGTAAATATGAGGGGTTACGGAGATAGGGCCTGGGTGGGATTGTAGTTGGTGCAGACCCGATGGGCCGAATGGCCTCTTTCTGCACTGTAGGGATTCTATGATATTCTAAGAACTGATCTGTAAATATTGAGCGTGTGCACGCTTTACCTTCAGGTTGTCCCGGCTCTCGCACCCTGTCCACTCCCCTCTGCTGCAGAATCCAAGGATTTGTTTGACAAGTTCTGCGGATCGGTGAGTTTGCACTTGTTCACCTCCAGAGCTTTCCTCTGCCCTCTCACAAGGATGTGGACTTTTTGCTGGGCTCCTTACGCTTGCAGGTGAATGGCTCGTGCGGGGGGCATCAGCCACGTTTATTTCTCAGCGAGGCTATTTGACCAGCTGGGAACGTTGGGAGGGGAAAATGGGAAATCACAATATGAAACCTTCAGGACTCTGTATACCCAGATTCAGCAAGAGTGATACAATTAAAGACAAGTTCATCATCTTGTGTGTCAACGTGGGGGGGGGCGATACCATGGCACAGCGGTTAGCACTGCTGCCTCACAGCGCCAAGGACGCGGGTTCGATTCCCGGCTTGGGTCACTGTCTGTGTGGAGTCTGCACGTTCTCCCCGTGTCTGCGTGGGTTTCCTCCGGGTGCTCCGGTTTCCTCCCACAGTCCAAAGATGTGCGGGTTAGGTGGATTGACCATGCTAAAAATTGCCCCTTAGTGTCAGGGGGACTAGCTAGGGTAAATACATGGGGATAGGCCATGGCTGGGATTGTTGTCAATCCCTTGATGGCCCGAATGGCCTCCTTCTGCACTGCGGGAATTCTATGATTCTTCTTCGATTCTAAGTATTTAGGAGACTGGGAGGTGGGGTTGTATAACCGGTACGCTTTACTGAGATCTGATCGTTCTTTCAGGATGAAGCTATTTCAGCGCTGGAGCTACAGAAACTTCTGGCCGAAATCATGCAGAAAACCGGTAAAAGATCTTTCATTGTTGGAGTGATGCATGGTGGCACAGTGGTTAGCACGGCTGCCTCACAGCGCCAGGGACCCGGGTTCGATTCCCGGCTTGGGTCACTGTCTGTGCGGAGTCTGCACGTTCTCCCCGTGTCTGCGTGGGTTTCCTCCGGGTGCTCCGGTTTCCTCCCACAGTCTGAAAGACGTGCTGGTTAGGTGGATTGGCTGTGCTAAATTCTCCCTCAGTGTACCCGAACAGGCGCCGGAGTGCGGCGACTAGAATACTTTCACAGTAACTTCACTGCAGTGTTAATGTAAGCCTACTTCTGACACTAATAAATAAACTTTAAAAAAATACATGTCAAAATAATGAGACACTCAGTTACCCTCAGGTGACACGGTAGCACAGTGGTTCGCGCTGCTGCCTCCCAGCATCAGGGACCTGGGTTCGATTCCCGGCTTGGGTCACTGTCTGTGTGGAGTCTGCACGTTCTCCCCGTGTCTGGGTGGGTTTCCTCCGGGTGCTCTGGTTTCCTCCCACAGTCTGAAGGACGTGCGAGTTAGGTGCATTGGCTAAATTGTCCCTTAGTGTCCTGGGATGTGTAGGTTAGAGGGACTAGCGGGGAAAATATGTGGGGTAACGGAGATAGTGTCTGGGTGGGATTGTTATCGCTGCAGGCTCGATGGGCCGAATGGTCTCTTTCTGCACTGTCGGGATTCTATGATTCTAATCCCCAGAATGATTGAGCGTTGAGAGGATTGCATTACAAGGACAGGGTGTATAGACTGGGGTGGTATTCCCCGGAGTATAGAAGATTAGGGAATGATCTAATTTGGACATTTAGGATAATTGAAGGAGTCTATCGACTCTCCCTCCTACCAGAGTCTAGAGCAAGGGTACCTAAACGTGAAGTTCAGTAGAGATGTCCATCTTCACCTAAAGGATAACGGAGACTTGAAACTCTCTTCCCCAGTTTAGAACATAGATCATTACAGCGCAGTACAAGCCCTTCGGCCCTCGATGTTGTGCCGACCAGTGGAACCAATCTAAAGCCCCTCTAATCTACACTATTCTAATATCATCCATATGTTTATCCAATAACCATTTGAATGCTCTTAATGTTGACAAGTCCACTACTGCTGCAGGCAGGGCATTCCACGCCCTTACTACTCTCTGAGTAAAGTACCTACCTCTAACATCTGTCCTATATCTCTCACCCCTTAAGTTAAAGCTATGGTTTAGCAATCTCTTGCTGAAACCCCCCCCTTCCCCGCACCCCTCTCCCCATCAAGCTGTATTCAGTGGAGTTTAGAAGGATGAGGGGGGATCTCATTGAAACTTCCAGAATACTGAAAGGCCTGGATAGAGTGGACGCGGGGAAGATGTTTCCATTAGTCGGAGAGACTGGGATCCGAGGACACAGCCTTGAGTAAAGGGGTGACCCTTTAGAACCGAGATGAGGAGGAATTTCTTCAGCCAGAGGGTGGTGAATCTGTGGAATTCCATTTCCACAGAGGAGGCCGGGTCATTGAGTGTATTTAAGACAGAGATAGATAGGTTCTTGATTGTTTAAAGTTTTTTAAGTTTTTGAAGTTAATTTATTAGTGTCACAAGTAGGCTTACATTAACACTGCAATGAAGTTACTGTGGAAATCCCCTAGTTGCCACACTCCAGCGCCTGTTCGGGTACACTGAGGGAGAATTTAGCATGGCCAATTCACTTAACCAGCACGTCTTTCGGACTGTGGGAGGAAACCGGAGCACCCGGAGGAAACCCACGCAGACACAGGGAGAACATGCAGACTCCACACAGACAGTGACCCAAGCTGGGAATCGAACCCGGATCCCTGGCGCTGTGAGGCAGCACACCGTGCCACCCCGCAGTAAGGGGATCAAAAGATTACTGGGAAAAGTCAAGAGAATGGCCTAATTCTGCTCCTATATCGTATGGTCTTTAAGACTTTCCTTAAGCCCTACCTCTTTGACCAAGCTTTTGGTTACGTGTCCTAATATCGCCTTATGTGGCTCAGTGTCCTGTGTTGCTTTGTGAAGTTGCTGGGAAGTGACTTGGGCTATTTCCGAATGTGGAAGGTGCTATATAAATACGGGTTGTTGTTGTTGATGTGTTCTCCTTCTAGGTCTTAATGAGAAGTGGGATGAGTTTGGTCTGGATGCCTGCAAGAGCCTCATTTCCCTGACCGATGTATCCTGCTGTCCCGTGTAGCGGCACTGCTTGTGGTGATGGTTAATTCTTCCGTCCATGCTCTTCCTTTTACTACTCTCCCTCCCTCAGGCTGGGGTCTGATTCCTCAGGAGGAGGTTAAGGGGCCACAAGTCTCACACACGAGACTAGAAATTTAAATAGTCTGCACATTAGAAACATAGAAAATTGGTGCAGAAGGAGGCCATTCAGCCCCTCGAGCCTGTACCAACATTCAACATGATCACGGTTGATCATGCACTTTCAGTATCCCACTCCCAATTTCTCTCCATACCACTTGATCCCTTTAGCCACAAGGGCCACGTCCAGCTCCCTCTTGAACATATCTAACCAACTGGCCCCGGCAGCTTTCTGTGGTAGAAAATTCCACAGGTTCACAACTATCTGAGTGAAGAAGTTCTTCCTCATCTCAGTCCTGAATGGCTTACTCCTTATTTTTAGACTGTGACCCCTAGTTCTGGACCCCCACCAGAACATCGGGAACATTCTTCCCGCATCTAGCCTGTCCAATCCCATCAGGATTTTATTTGTTTTTATGAGATCCCCTCTCATTCTTCTAAATTCCAGTGAGTGGAAGCTCAGTCGATCCAGTCTCTCTCCATGTCAGTCCAGATAGTGCTGGCAGTGGCCCAGTTACTTTAACCGGGTCGAGGGCTTACGGGTAATTAGAGTCATAGAGGTTTATAGCATGGAAACAGGCCCTTCGGCCCAACTTGTCCTTGCCGTCCTTTTTTTTTAACCACCATGCTAGTCCCAATTGCCCGCGTTTAGCCCATATCCCTTGATACCCATCTTACCTATGTAACTGTCTAAATGTTTTTTAAAAGACAAAATTGTACCCGCCTCTACTACTACCTCTGGCAGCTTGTTCCAGACACTCACCACCCTCTGTGTGAAAAAATTGCTCCTCTGGACCTTTTTGTGTCTCTCCCCTCTCACCTTAAACCTACGTCCTCTAGTTTTAGACTCCCCTACCTTTGGGAAAAGATGTTGATTATCTAGCTGATCTGTGCCCCTCATTATTTTATGGACCTCTATAAGATCACCCCTCAGCCTCCTATGCTCCAAGGGAAAAAAGTCCGAGTCTATCCAGCCTCTATCCAGTTCTATCCCGTCTATCCAGGCAACACGGTGGCACAGTGGTTAGCACTGCTGCCTCACAGCACCAGGGACCCGGGTTCGATTCCGCCACGGGTGACTGTCTGTGTGGACTTTGCACGTTCTCCCCGTGTCTGCGTGGGTTTCCTCCGGGTGCTCCGGTTTCCTCCCACACTCCAATGATGGGCGGGTTAGGTTGATTGGCCGTGCTAAATTAACCTTAGTGTCAGGGGGATTAGCAGGGTAAATATGTGGGGTTACGGGAATAGGGGCTGGGTGGGATAATGGTCGGTGCAGACTCGATGGGCCGAATGGCCGCCTCCTGCACTGTAGGGACTCTATGGATCTCCTTATAAGTTAACTGTGAATGCAGTGCAAATGACACTGGCCCTGTCTTTACACACAACTTCCAGCAAGGGGTGCTGATGAGCAGCTAGGAATGGGAAGGAATGCTGGCTGATTTAATGTTTTTTATCTCTCCTGCCCTCGGGGCGTTGTAACCAACTGTAGTGACTAACAACCTTTCAAAATGAAATATTTTTTTGATCTAAGACTCAACAGTACAAAGAAAGAAACCAGCAGGTGCGCACGACAAGCACATTCAGGCTCTGTGAATGAATAGGAGAGATACGTGTCCCTGCAGAGTTCTAACTCTGAGTTACAGAGATGGGGCTGAGATAAATGTCTGATAATCCAGATGGATTTCTACAGCGTTAGGAGGCATTTATGGTTACATGATGTGGAGTTCACAAGAGATGGGATGCTTCCCACTCCGCACTCCCCTTCCCACGTGACCAGATTGGAATTTGAACTGTTGTCTGGGCCTGTAACGAGAGACAGATTATTTCCTTAGACAAACATGGGCACTTTGCCCACAGCAGACATGGCTGACCGCTTATTTTAAGATCCTGTTGTTGTGCTGCAGCATCCTGTGTGAGACATTTTCACATTATTTTTTCTCTATAATCTGTAATGACATTTTTGGCATTCAAAACTTTTCAATCCCGACAGGAAATTTCAAACGGGCGGATTGGATAAAAGTAGGGCTCTGGAGTGGGGGGGGGGGAGAATCATAGAATCCCGACAGTGCAGAAGGAGGCCATTCGGCCCATTGAGCCAGCACCGACAACAATCCCAGCCAGGCCCAATCCCTGTAACCCCATATATTACCCTGCAAATCCCCTGACACGAAGGGGCAATTTAGCATGGCCAATCCAAGAACCCAAACATCTTTGGACACTAAAGGGCAATTTAGCATGACCAGTCCACCCAAACTACACATCTTTGGACACTAAAAGACAATTTAGCATGGCCAAACCATCCAACCTACACATCTTTGGACACTAAAAGACAATTTAGCATGACCAGTCCACCCAACCTACACATCTTTGGACACTAAGGGGCAATTTAGCATGGTCCATAAGAACATAAGAAATAGGAGCAGGAGTAGGCCATCTAGCCCCTCGAGCCTGCCCCGCCGTTCAATAAGATCATGGCTGATCTGAAGCGAATCAGTTCCACTTACCCGCCTGATCCCCATAACCCCTAATTCCCTTACCGATCAGGAATCCATCTATCCATGATTTAAACATATTCAACGAGGTAGCCTCCACCACTTCAGTGGGCAGAGAATTCGAGAGATTCACCACCCTCTGAGAGAAGAAGTTCCTCCTCAACTCTGTCCTAAACTGACCCCCCTTTATTTTGAGGCTGTGTCCTCTAGTTCCAGCTTCCTTTCTAAGTGGAAAGAATCTCTCCACCTCTACCCTATCCAGCCCCTTCATTATCTTATAGGTCTCTATAAGATCCCCCTCAGCCTTCTAAATTCCAACGAGTACAAACCCAATCTGCTCAGTCTCTCCACCTAACCTGCACATCTTTGGACACTTAAGGGGCAATTTAGCATGGCCAAGCCATCCAACCTACACATTTTTGGAGTGTGGGAGGAAACCGGAGCACCCGGAGGAAACCCACGCAGACATGGGGAGAACGTGCAAACTCCACACAGGCAATCACCCAAGGCTGGAATCGAACCCGGGTCCCTGGCGCTGTGAGGCAGCAGTGCTAACCACTGGGCCAAAGTGCTTGCCCAGCCTTTGGCTCAGTACCTTTCCAAGGTTGACTACCTGGCTTGCCTCAGTGGTGCTCTGCTGCCATTGGTGAATTCCACGTAGTTTACAGGGGAAATCAGACAACAGAGATGCCGCAGACTGAGTTTGTGCACCTCCCAGTGGCCAACTGTAGAGCTGCAAGGACCTGAGACCTGGAGCCTGACTGTCCCCGGGGGGAATGGGTGACCTGAGACGCAGGGGAAAGCAAATATCTATTTTCAAAAATGAAATCAGCACATTTTATTGGAAATTGATTTGAATACAAGCACAGTGTTATTGTTTAGAGTTGTAGGGATATACAGCACGGAAACAGGCCCTTCCGCCCAGCTCCTCCATGCCGACCAGGTTTCCTAAGCTGAACTAGTCCCATTTGCCTGTGTTTGGCCCATATCCCTCTAAACCTTTCCCATCCATGTACCTGTCCAAATGTCTTTTTAAATGTTGTAATTGTACCCGCCTCTACCACCTGTGGGGTGGCACAGTGGTTAGCACTGCTGCCTCACAGCGCCAGGGACTTGGGTTCAATTCCCAGTCTTGGGTCATTGTCTGCACGTTCTCCCCGTGTCTGCGTGGGTTTCCTCCGGGTGCTCCGGTTACGTCCCACAGTCTGAAAGAAGTGCTGGTTAGGGTGCATTGGCCGTGCTAAATTCTCCCTCAGTGTACCCGAACAGGCGCCAAGTATGGCGACTAGGGGAATTTCACAGTAACTTCGTTGCAGTGTTAATGTAAGCCTACAGGTGACACTAATAAATAAACTTTAAAACTTTTTAAAAAACTTTTTAAAAACTTTAAAACCTCCTCTGGCAGCTCATTCCACAGACGCACCACCCTCTGTGTGGAACAAGCTAATATCATTATTTGCCCTGCAAACGACAAGTTACAACTCAAAGAAACAGCAGGTTTCAGCTCAGGAAAAGACTGGACATCAGGTGCATCTTTACACTGGAATAGCTTCTGTGGATTGAAGAACCACTTGTAAGTGAAAAAGGTGCCCCTCAGTCCCTTTTAAATCTTTCCCCTCTCACCTTTAACCCATGCCCTCGAGTTTGGACACCCCTACCCTGTCTGCGGAGGGTTGCTGGCTGTTGTCAAATCTTAAGTCTGACTCTCGGTAGCTTCTTTAACGTGGGACAAACTCAGAGACGTGGATTTGGAAAGATGGAATTCACGGAATTCGGTCATCTCTGGAGTAAAGTCTGCCAGTGGACGGTGAGTGTAAAAGGCACAGCAGAGTTGAACGTCGCTGTACAGGGGAGAGTCAGTGATCAAGTGGAGCTGGTTGGAGGCACTGGACATGGTCTCCAGAAGCCCCCTTAATGTGCGCCACTGGGCAGGGAACGGAACCTGGCACTTTCCTGGTCTGTATTGTTCTGGATTGAGCAGAGCAGGGTAAGGGAAGATTTAGTAGAGGTGAAACATTATTACCAATTAATGGTTGAAAGTTTGATAGCTGGTTCGATTCCCGGCTTGGGTCACTGTTTGTGTGGAGTCTGCACGTTCTCCCCTTGTCTGCGTGGGTTTCCTCCGGGTGCTCTGGTTTCCTCCCGCAGTCCAAAGATGTGCGGGTTAGATTGATTGGCCATGCTAAATTGCCCCTTGGTATCCGGGGATGTGTAGGTTAGAAGATTAGCGGTGCAAATGTGTGGGGATGTGGGGATAGGGCCTGGGGTGGGATCGTTGTTGGTGCTGACTTGATGGGCCGAATGGCCTCCTTCTGCACTGTAGGGTTTCTATGATTCTAGTTTCTGCTCAACTCTGTTTTAAATTTGCGACCCCTTATCCTCAGACTGTGACCTCTCGTCCTAGAATGTCCCACAAGAGGAAGCATCCGCTCCACGTCTACTTTATCCACACCTTTTATCATCTTGTATACCTCAATTTGATCTCCCCTCATTCTTCTAAATTCCAGAGAGTGTTGACCTAAACTGTTCAATCTCTCTTCATATGACAAACCCCTCATCTCTGGAATCAATCTAGTGAACCTCCTCTGAACTGCCTCCAATGCCACTACATCTTTCCTCAAATAAGGGGACCAAAACTGTGCACAATACTCCAGGTGCGGCCTCACCAATGCCTTATTTAGTTGCAACAAAACTTCCTTGGCTTTACATTCTATTCCTTATATGGGACACTTGACTTTCTCAATCAGGGTATAGATTACAAAAGCAGGGAGGTCATGTTGGAGTTGTATAGAACTTTGGTGAGGCCACAGCTGGAACACTGTGTGCAGTTCTGGTCGCCACATTATAGGAAGGATGTGATTGCACTGGAGGGGGTGCAGAGGAGATTCACCAGGATGCTGCCTGGGATGGAGCGTTTAAGTTATGAAGAGAAGTTGGATAGACTTGGGTTGCTTTTGTTGGAGCAGAGAAGACTGAGGGGCGACCTGATCGAGGTGTACAGGATTATGAGGGACATGGATAGGGAGCAGCTGTTCCCCTGAGTTGAAGGGTCAGTTATGAGGGGACCCTAGTTAAAAGTGAGGGGTGGGAGGTTTAGGGGGGATTTGAGGAAAAACTTTTTTACCCAGAGGGTGGTGAGGGTCTGGAATGCGCTGCCTGGGAGGGTGGTGGAGAGGGGATGCCTCACATCTTTTAAAAAGTACCTGGGTGAGAACTTGGCGCATCATAACATTCAAAGGCTATGGGCCACGTGCTGGTAAATGGGATTAGGTGGGCAGGTCAGGGCCTTTCATGCGTAGGTGTAGACTCGATGGGCCGAAGGGCCTCTCCTGCACTGTAACACTCCGTGAAAGTGGTAGGATTGAAATAAGAGATGAGAAGGGCTGTGATGTAGAGGGAGAGAGAATAAAAGGGAAAGCGAGGCGACTATCGAATAGCAAGTCGTGTTTTAATATCTAATCTCAGAGGTTTAGCTCAGGAAAAAATAATTAATGGAAGCAATTAATGAAACAGGCGCCTCTAATTAATTGCATAGCACAAAGAAATTGCGATATAAAGTTGACCACTATTGTAACAAATGGGTGGATAGTCAGAGGCTTTTCCCCAGGGTGGAAAGGGCAACTACAAGAGGGCACAGGTTAAAGGTGAGAGGTGGTAAATTTAGAGGAGAGGTGCAGGGAAAGTTTTTCACACAGAGGGTGGTAGGTGCCTGGAATGCACTGCCAAGATATGGGCGGCACGGCAGCACAGTGGTTAGCACTGCTGCCTCACAGCGCCAGGTACCCGGGTTCGATTCCCAGCTTGGGTCACTGTCTGTGCGGAGTCTGCACGTTCTCCCCGTGTCTGCGTGGGTTTCCTCCGGGTGCCCCGGTTTCCTCCCACAGTCCGAAAGACTGCATTGGCTGTGCTAAATTCTCCCTCAGTGTACCAGAACAGGTGCTGGGGTGTGGCGACTAGGGGATTTTCACAGTAACTTCATCGCACTGTTAATGTAAGCCTTACCTGTGACAATAATAAATAAACATTTTAACAGTGGAGATGGTGGAAGAGGCACAATAGCAATGTTTAAGGTGTATCTTGATAGACCCACGAAAGGGAGGCAAACAGAGGGATAGAAACCGCGTATCAGCACAGGCTAGAGAGGCCGAAGGGCCTGTTCCTATGCTGTATTGTTCTTTGTTTAAATAACCTCTTGTTTTTATTTTCATTTCCTCCAGCGAGTGTTCAGTCAGTTTGACAGGAATGGATCAGGGACCATGGACAGTCAAGAGATGTTCAGCGCCTTGCAAGCAGCAGGTGGGGCTATCGAGCTAACTTCAGTCTTGTGAGCAATATGCTGTAGGAATGTGCAAGGTAACTGGTAAGAAGTCTCACAACACCAGGTTCAAGTCCAACAGGTTTATTTGGTGGCACAAGCCACAAGCTTTCGGAGCGCTGCTCCTTCATCAGGTGAGTGGGAGTTGTGTTCACAAACAGGGCATATAAAGACACAAACTCAATTTACAAAATAATGGTTGGAATGTGAGTCTTTACAGGTAATCAAGTCTTAAAGGTACAGACAATGTGAGTGGAGAGAGGGTTAAGCACAGGTTAAAGAGATGTGTATTGTCTCCAGCCGGGACAGTTAGTGAGATTTTACAAGCCCAGGCAAGTCGTGGGGGGTTACAGATAGTGTGACATGAACCCAAGATCCCGGTTGAGGCCGTCCTCATGTGTGTGGAACTTGGCTATCAGTCTCTGCTCAGCGACTCTGCGTTGCCGTGTGTCTTGAAGGCCGCCTTGGAGAACGTTTACCCGAAGATCAGAGGCTGAATGCCTGTGATTGCTGAAGTGTTCCCCGACAGGAAGGGAACACTCCTGCCTGAGAACAGTCTTGCCTGGTGATTGCCGAGCAGTGTTCATTCATCCATTGTCGTGGCGTCTGCATGGTCTCCCCAATGTACCGTGCCTCGGGACATCCTTTGATGATAACTGGTGTCAGGGAGCCTGCTCTGCAGCTTAATTTCTAATTTACTTCCATTTCTTTCCCAGTGAAGTCTTTCAAGGTACTTTACTTGGTTTACCGAGCAAGAATGGATCAACCGGTTTGCTGGTGTGATTTTAATTTCACTTATTATTGTCAGGTGTATTGGGATACAGTGAAAAGTATTGTTTCTTGCATGCTATACAAAGCATACTGTTCATAGAGAAGGAAAGGAGAGGGTGCAGAATGTAGTGTTACAGTCATAGCTAGGGTGTAGAGAAAGATCAACTTAATGCGAGGTAGGTCCATTCTGAAGTCTGACAGCAGCAGGGAAGAAGCTGTTCTTGAGTCAGTTAGTGAGTGATCTCAGACTTTTGTATCTTTTTCCCGATGGAAGAAGGTAGAAGAGAGAATGTCCGGGGTGCGTGGGGTCCTTGATTATGCTGGCTGCTTTTCCGAGGCAGTGGGAAGTGTAGACGGAGTCAATGGATGGGAGGCTGGTTTGTGTGATGGACTGAACTTCATTCACGACCCTTTTGTAGTTTCTTGCCGTCTTGGGCAGAGCAAGAGCCAAACCAAGCTGTGATACAACCAGAAAGAATCATAAAATCCTACGAGGCAGAAGGAGGCCATTCAGCCCATCTAGTCTGCACCAATCACTATCCCACCCAGGTCCTATTCCCATGCATTTACCCTAGCTAGTCCCCCTGACACTAAGGGGCAATTTAGATTGGCCGATCCACCTAACCCGCACATCTTTGGACTATGGGAGGAAAGCAGAGCATCCAGAGGAAACCCACGCAGACACGAAGAGAATGTGCAAACTCCACACAGACAGTGATCCGAGCCGGGAATCGAACCCGGGTCCCTGGTGCTCTGAGGCAGCAGCTAACCACTGTGCCCCCTAAGAATGCTCTCTATGGTGCATCTGTAAAAATTGGTGAGAGTCGTAGCGGACATGCCAAATTTCCTTCGCCTAATAAGAAAGTAGAGGCGTTGGTGGGGCTTTCTTAACTATAGCGTCAGTGTGGAGGGACCAGGACAGGTTGTTGGTGATCTGGACACCTAGAAACCTGAAGCTCTCGACCATTTCCACTTCAACACCATTGATGTAAACAGGTACATGTTCTCCACTACGCCCCCTGAAGTCGATGACTATCTCCTTCATTTTAGTTTGAAGTTTATTTATTAGTGTCACAAGTAAGGCTTACATTAACACTGCAATGAAGTTACTGTGAAAATCCCCCAGTCACCACACTCCGGCGCCTGTTCGGGTTACACTGAGGGAGAATTTAGCATGGCCAGTGCACCCTAACCAGCACGTCTTTCGGAATGTGGGAGGAAACCGGAGCGTGCGGAGGAAACCCACCCAGACACGGGGAGAAGGTGCAGACTCCACACAGACAGTGACCCGAAGCCGGGAATCGAACCCAGGTCCCTGGCGCTGAGGCGCAGCAGTGCAGCTACCCACTGTGCCACCCACTGAGGGAGGGATTGCAGAGTGAACTGCATTGAGTTCTTGTTCCTTGTATCAAATCTTTAAACCTCAGTGTAATAGATTTGGAGCTGACCTGCTCTGCTGATGCTATGGCCAATGTTTTATCTCCCGGTTTAATTGCTTTTTTCTAGGATTCCAAGTAGATGAGTTCTTGATGCAGTTGATTGGGCTCCGGTACACTGACCCCGATCTGACCTTCAGCTACGTGAACTTCATTTGCTGCCTGACCAGGTTGGACGCCATGATCCGTGAGTCATTTTCACTTTTTCCTGCCCCTGAAGGCCATCCTGCTACTGGATGGGTCGAAACACGGGGTGGCAGCTTTTGATTTGATTTATTATTGTCACATGTATTAACAGACAGTGAAAAGTATTGTTTCTTACGCGCTATACAGACAAAGCATACCGTTCATAGAGAAGGAAAGGAGAGAGTGCAGAATGTAGCGTCACAGTCATAGCTAGGGTGTAGAGAAAGATCAACTTAATGCGAGGTAGGTCCATTCTAAAGTCTGATGGCAGCAAGGAAGAAGCTGTTCTTGAGTCGGTTGGTGCGTGACCTTTTTCCCGGACGGAAGAAGGTGGGAGAGAGAATATCCGGGGAGTCCTTGATTAGGCTGGCTGCTTTTCCGAGGCAGCGGGAAGTGTAGACAGAGTCAATGGATGGGAGGCTGGTTTGAATGATGGACTGGGCTTAATTCACAACCCTTTTAGTTCCTTGCGGTCTTGGGCAGAGCAGGAGCCCCATACCAAGCTGTGATACAACCAGAAAGAATGCTTTCTGTGGTGCATCTGTAGAAGTTGGTGAGAGTCGTAGCGGACATGCCAATTTTCCTTAGTCTTCTGAGGAAGTAGAGGCGTTGGTGGGGCTTTCTTAACTATAGTGTTGCAGCCTCAACAAGCAGTTTCTGAGCTTCTAGCCCATTTTTTCCCCCTCAGGAGCGAAATTCTGGCCATTCACATCTCTTCAGGTAGAAGGAGCTTTGATGTCTCTGTATTTGTTATTGTCCTGGCTGGAGGAATGTGTGTTAGTCAATCTCATTGGTAATTGCAATGAGGTGTGAGATTCCACAAGCATGAGAGTAGAATTTGTGATCTCTGTTCAGAGGCTTCCAGAGCAGATGGCCAAACCTGTAGGTCATGTGACCTGTAGCAGCCATATTGTGGTTCAGGAAAAAAGTCCATTTAATAAAAGGAAGAAAGCTTGACGTACAACATTTGGATTTCTTTCACATTTTATTGACATAAAACAACGTGCAAGACCTTCGAGCTTTCTCGAAGGTCAACCCACGGGAAAGCGACTGGCCCGGATGGGCTACCCGGACGAGCACTCGGATCCTGCGCGGATCAGCTGGCGGGGGTATTCGCAGACATCTCCAACCTCTCTTTACAACAACCTGAGGTCCCTATCTGCTTCAAGAAGACGACCATCATCCCGGTACCAAAGGAAAACCAAGCAGCGTGCCTCAATGACTATCGTCCGGTGGCTCTGACATCCATCATTGTGAAGTGCTTTGACAGGTTAGTCATGGCATGAACCAATTCCCGGACTACCTGGATCCACTACAGTTTGCCTACCGCCGCAACAGGTCCACAGCAGACCCCATCTCCCTGGCCCTGCACTCAACCCTGGAACACCTAGATAACAAGGGCACCTATGTCAGTCTCCTATTTATTGACTACAGCTCAGCCTTCAACACTATTATTCCGACGAAACTCATCTCCAAACTCCGTGGCCTGGGCCTGGGCTCCTCCCTCTGCGACTGGATTCTGAACTTCCTAACTCACAGACTTCAATCAATAAGGATAGGCCACAACGCCTCCTCCATGATCATCCTCAACACCGGTGCCCCACAACGCTGTGCTCTCAGCCCCCTACTATACTCCTTATACACCTCTGACTGTGTGGCTAAATTCCCCTCCAATTCGATTTTCAAGTTTGCTGACGACACTACCGTAGTGGGTCGGATCTCAAACAGTGACGAGACAGAGGACAGGGATGAGATAGAGAATCTGATGCGGTGACAATAATCTCTCCCTCAATGTCAACAAAACGAAGGAGATTGTCATCGACTTCAGGAAGTGTAGAGGAGAACATGCCCCCGTCTAAATCAACAGGAACGAAGTAGAAAGGGTCGAGAGCTTCAAGTTTTTGGGTGTCCAGATCACCAACAAACTGTCCTGGTCCCCCCCACGCCGACACTATAGTTAAGAAACCCACCAGAAGACAAAGGAAATTTGGCATGTCATCTACGACTCTCACCAACATTTACAGATGCACCATAGAAAGCATTCTTTCTGGTTGTATCACAGCTTGGTATGGCTCCTGCTCTGCCCAAGACCGCAATAAACTACAAAAGGTCGTCAATGTAGCCCAATCCATCACGCAAACCAGCCTCCCATCTATTGACTCTGTCTACACTTCCCGCTGTCTCAGCAAAGTAGCCAGCATAATTAAGGACCCCACGCGGCCCGGACATTCTTCCACCTTCTTCGGTCGGGAAAAAGATACAAAAGTCTGAGGTCACGTACCAACTGACTCAAGAACAGCTTCTTCCCTGCTGCTGTCAGACTTTTGAATGGACCTACCTTACATTAAGTTGATCTTTCTCTACACCCGAGCTGTGACTGTAACACTACATTCTGCACTCTCTCGTTTCCTTCTCTATGAACGGTATGCTTTGCCTGTATAATGCGCAAGAAACAATACTTTCCACTGTATGCCAATACATCGGACAATGATAAATCAAATCAAATAATATATATGAGTGGCACGGTGGTGGGGCACTGCTGCCTCACAGCGCCAGGGACCCGGGTTCAATTCTCGGCTTGGGTCACTGTCTGTGTGGAGTTTGCACATTCTCCCCTGTGTCTGCGTGGGTTTCCTCCGGTTGCCCCGGTTTCCTCCCACACTCCAAAGATGTGCGGGTTAGGTGGATTGGCCGTGCTAAATTGACCCTTAGTGTCAGGGGGACTAGCTAGGGTAAATGCATGGGGTGATGGGGATAGGGGCTGGGTGGGATTGCAGTCAGTGCAGACTCAATGGGCTGAATGGCCTCCTTCTGCACTGTAGGATTCTGTGATTCTATACATATTTACTCCAGGGATGTAGCAAGGCTTAATTCATTGTCTATCCTTAGTTGAGCTGAGGGCATCGGAATAAACTGGATTCAGAAAGGACGGGATTAAAGTCAAGTTGCCAGCTCTTGGTTACATAGAAACATAGAAATTAGGAGCAGGAGGAGGCCATTCAGCCCTTTGAGCCTGCTCCGCCATTCATTTTGATCATGGCTGATCTTCCAACTCAATCGCCTAATCACGCTTTCTCCTCCATATCCTTTGATCCCCTTGGCCCCCAAGTGCTATATCTAACTGCCTCTTGAAATCACACAATGTTTTGGCCTCGACTACTTTCTGTGATAGCGAATTCCACAGGCCCACCACTCTCTGGGTGGAGAAATTTCTCCTCATCTCTGTCCTGAGCGGTCTACCCTGTATCCTCAGATTGTGACCCCTGGTTCTGAACTCCTGCCCCCATTGGGTGAGCCAATTGGTTTCGTTTTAAACGATTCTACGGTCACTTTTCTGAAATGGATTTTCCAGCCACAGATTGACTGAATTTATTTTCAAACTCTTTTGCCCTGGTGGGATTTGAAATCCTGATTTCTGGGTCAGTTTGATAACCGTGGGACTGCTGCTCTGCCTAATCCTCGGAGTGCTCGACCTAGCCCTGTGTTACCTTCCTGACCTGTTTGACTCAGTTCACAGGAGGGCGTTCCTTCAGAAGCAGCCAATGGGGAGACAATCCGCCTCCTTTTTATTACTCATGTCAGTATTATCCCAGGGAAGAAATCTCCAATGACAATGTTCCGACATGTTTCTGGCCCTCCGTATTCACAAGGTGTGTTCAAAGAAAGGATTAAATTCCATTCCAAGGTGCGTGACCGGGGCAGGAACCTGAGCTTCTGAAATGACACAGGAACGCTGTCTCTGTCGGTTCAAATACCTTCCTTCCCCGTTGACCACTCTCTCTTTCATTTAGAATTTGAGATCTCTGTTTAGCAGAGCGGCACGGTGGCCCAGTGGTTAGCACTGCTGCCTCACAGCGTCAGGGACGCGGGTTCAATTCCGGCCCCGGGTCACTGTCTGTGTGGAGTTTGCACGTTCTCCCCGTGTCTGCGTGGGTTTCCTCCGAGTGCTCTGGGTTTCCTCCCACACTGCAAAGACGTGTGGGTTAGGTGGATTCGCCATGCTAAATCAGCCTTTAGTGTCAGGGGGATTAGCAGGTTAATGTTTGGGGTTATGGGGATAGGATCTGGGTGAGATTGTGGTTGGTACAGACTTGATGGGCCAAATGGCCTCCTTCTGTACTCTATGTATTCTATCCAGTTGCATTTCTATAGCTGCTTTTGGGATGTCCCAAACTTTCTACAATTAAGTACTTTCTGAACCACTGTTATAATGTAGGAAATCTGGGAACCAGTTTGTGCACAGCAAGCTCCCACAAGCAATGAGATAAATGACCAGATAATAGCTTTAATGTTTAAATTTATTATCACAAGTAGGCTTACATTAACTGCAATGAAGTTACTGTGAAAATCCCGTAGTCGCCACACTCTGGCGCCTGTTCGGGTACACTGAGAGAGAATTTAGCATGGCCAATGCATCTAACCAGCACATCTTTCGGACTGTGGGAGGAAACCGGAGTACCCAGAGGAAACCCACGCAGACACTGGGAGACCGTGCAGACTCCTCACAGATAGTTACCCGAGCCGGGTATCGAACCCGGATCCCTGGCTCTGTGAGGCAGCAGTGCCAATCGCTGTTCCACCGTGATTGAGGGATAAATATTGACCAGAGTACTGGAGGAAGCACCCGTGTCCTCCTTCAAAGGTGTGCTGTGGGATCTTTTATATCCACTTGAGAAAGCAGATCGAGCCTCGATTTAATGTTTCATCTGAATGATGGCAGCTCCTGACAGGGTTGTGCTCACTTCGGGCTGGGGGTCCAGTTAGCTCAGATGGGTGGACAACTGGTTCGTGCCGCAGAGCGATGCCCACAGCTTGGGTTCAATTCCCATACTGGCTGAAGTTTTCATGAAGGCCCCACCTTCTCAAGCTGAGAATCATAGAATCCCTACAGTGCAGAAGGAGGCCATTCAGTCCATCGAGTCTGCACCAACCCTCCGACGGAGCATTTTACCCAGGCCCTATCCCCATAACCCCACATATTTCCCCCGCAAATTCCCCTCACCTACACATCTTTGGACACTAAGGGGCAATTTTGCATGGCCAATCCATCTAATCTACATATCTTGGGACACTAAGGGGCAGATTACCATGGCCAATCCCCCTAACCCACATATCTTTGGACACTAAGAGGCAATTTAGCACGGCCAATCTACCTAACCTACACATTTTTAGACACTAAGGGGCAATTTACCACGGCCAATCCACCTAACCTGCACATCTTTGGACTGTGGAAGGTAACCGCAGTACCCAGAGGAAACCCACGCGGATATGGGGAGGACGTGCAAACTCCACACAGACAGTCACCCAAGGTTGGAATTGAACCTGGGTCCTTGGCGCTGTGAAGCAGCAGTGCTAATCACTGTGCCACCGTGCCGCCCTCGTCAGGTGTGGTGTTCCTCGGGATAAATCACCACCAGTCAGCTCAAAGGAGGGAGCAGCTTATGGTCACCTGGGATTGTGGCGACCTTACCATTTTTACCTTTGTGAGAGCCGATCTCTTTCATTTTTGTTTCTCACTGTCCCTGAAAGATGTTGTTTCGTACAGACCTGACATTCCTTCATCCTTTATTAATTCAGCATCTTTGAATCTCAATAAACAACAAAAGCATAGCAATGACCGCCAATCAGACAAAAGATAGCAAGTACACACCCAGAGTTGCCCAAGACTGGTCAGGTTGGATGCTGTGCATAGTTCTACACCCGACCAATACCGGCTGTAACGCCAAGAAAAAAATGTTTATCTTGCAGGGAGTTGAAGGGTCATGACCCTCAGTGAAGGATAGCACCAAGGTTAGGAAGCAAAGTTGAGATAGTTGGAGAGGTATTGATTACGTTGTTGCCAGCATGGGTTTTGAAATGACAGAGTTGCACAGCCTTGGGAAGATAATTGTTAGGGAGGAGGTGACAAAAACAACTGATGTTTGTGTGTGCTGCCTTTAAAACGTCTTAAGTCTCTTCACAAGAGCATTATAAAAACAGCACTGGGCCACGTAAGAAATATTACATCAGATGCTTGGTTAAATCATAGAATCCCACAGTGCAGAAGGAGGCCATTCGGCCCATTGAGTCTGCACCGACCACAATCCCCCTGACACTAAAGGATTAATTTAGCATGGCCAATCCACCTAACCCGCACATCTTTGGACTGTGGGAGGAAACCGGAGCACCCGGAGGGAACCCACGCAGACACGGGGAGAATGTGCAAACTCCACACAGACAAGTGACCCAAGCCGGGAATCGAACCCAGAGACACACTTACCACTTAACTTGTTTGACCGCATTATGAATCCACCTTCCATGGCCATCAAGCCCTGGGGTTCTGGCCCGGGGTTGGGTGGACAGACACTAATCTACTGTGCTATGGTTAGCAGTGTTGTCTCACAGCTCCAGGGACCCGGGTTCGATACCACCTTTGGGTGAGTGTCTATGTGGATACTGCCACGTTCTCCCCGTGTCTGTGTGGGTTTCCTCCGGGTGCTCCGGTTTCCTCCCACACTCCAAAGATGTGCGGGATAGGTGGATTGGCCATGGTAAATGGTGAGATATGCTGTCAGAGAGTCGGTGCAGACTCAATGGGCCAAATGGCCTCTTCTGAACGGTAGGCATTCTATGAATTCTAAGACCTCTCATATACTTTTCTAACTGCTCCTTTAAATGCATCAGTACCGTTCACTTCAACTTCACTCTGACGAAGATATCCACATCCTCGCCACCCTTTGGCCAAAGAAGATTTTTCTAAGCTCCGTTTGATTTCTTGATGACTACTTTATATTGATGGCATCTCATTATTCATGGAATCCAAGACTATTTCAGTAACTGCAAATGTGACACATCTAATCAATTGTAAACATTGATCCAAGATAATGGAATTTGATTCTGTTCCAGGAACGTTCAAAATTATGGACAAGTTTGGAACAGGAGCGATTAACATCAACTATAAAGAGGTAAGTTAGGAGACTCATTCTCTTCCCTAACTTCAACATGCATCAGTATATTTCCAGAAGGTTTATTTTGCCAGTCGAAGTCTTGACATAAATGCAGATACATTTCCTCACTGTCAGAAACATCATGCTGGGCTAGGTCCTGATGGTTATTCTCTGCTCGCCCAGATATCCACGGTCTGACTTGGTTAGCGCAATGGGGTGGATGGCTGGTTCGTGACGCAGAGCGATGCCAACAGCACGGGTTCGATTCCCGTACCGGCTGAGGTTATTCATGAAGTGGGTGGCCTTCTCCACCTTGCCACTCGCCTGAGGTGCGGTGACCCTCAGGTTAAATCACCACCAGTCATTTCTCTCCCCCCACCCCTCAAAGGGGAAAGCAGT
The DNA here is from genome assembly GCF_964213995.1 of Mustelus asterias. NCBI lineage: Eukaryota > Metazoa > Chordata > Chondrichthyes > Carcharhiniformes > Triakidae > Mustelus > Mustelus asterias. Next base: position 58,986,847 of record NC_135824.1, read on the forward strand.
CTACGGTTGTCTGGGTTATTTGGGCAACACGGTGGCACATTGGTTAGCACTGCTGCCTCACAGCGCCGAGGATCCGGGTTCGATCCCGGCCTCAGGTCTGTGTGGTGTTTGCACGTTCTCCCTGTGTCTGCGTGGGTTTTCTCTGGGTGCTCCGGTTTCCTCCCGCACTCCAAAGTTGTGCGAGTTAGGTTGATTGGCCATTCTAAATTGCCCCATAGTGTCAGGGCGACCAGCAAGGGTAAATAGGGATATGGGGAAAGGGCCTGGGTGGGTGTGGGGTCGGTGCAGGCTCGATGGGCCTTCCGCACTGTAGGGATTCTATGATTATCTGGGACTATGGTGCCTTTATCTTGTATCATTGTGTTTACATATGTGGAATTATCACTTCCCAATCTGGTTTCCTGAAACATGATCTTTCTGTTCCTTTCCCTGTAGTGGCTCCAGGTGACAATGTACGGCTAGGATTCTATGACCCAGTCACTCAACTGGAAAAGGAGCTCTCGCACAAGGAGGTTCAGAAAAGCATTGGGTCCCCGGAGCCTGGTGGCAAGGAGGGGTTATATGACCCATTTAACCTGACACATCCTGGCATACCCATTGAATAGATAGTAGATCCTTAGTGATTGCCTGGGGTATTACCGCACTCGGAGATACTGTGACCACAGGGATATTCCAGCATCCAAGGTACTTCTCCAAGTCACTTATTCACCGATCTCCTATATTCATTTAAACATTGCCTTGCTGCTTTTATAACTCAAGTTTTGTGTCAGTTCATCTAAATTTGTAGAGGCTGTGACTCAACAAACAATTGCATTTCATAAGTTCATAAGATATAGGAGCAGAATGAGGTCATTCGGCCCATCGAGTCTGCTCCGCCATTCGATCATGGCTGATATGTTCCTCATCCCCATTTTCCTGCCTTCTCCCCATAACCCTTCAACCCATTCCCAATTAAAAATCTGTCTAACTCTTCCTCAAATTTACTCTGTCCCAGCACCCACCGCACTTTGGGGCAGCGAATTCCACAGATTCACAACCCTTTGGAAGAAGTAGTTTCTCCTCAACTCTGTTTTAAATTTGCGACCCCTTATCCTCAGACTCTGACCTCTCGTCCTAGAATGCCCCACAAGAGGAAGCAACCGCTCCACGTCTACTTTATCCAGACCTTTTATCATCTTGTATACCTCAATTTGATCTCCCCTCATTCTTCTAAATTCCAGAGAGTATCGGCCTAAACTGTTCAATCTCTCTTCATACGACAAACCCCTCATCTCTGGAATATAGAACCTTTAACATAGCAAAACATTCCAAGTCACTTCAGAAAAGTACTTTCAAAGACAATTTGACATTGAGCCCTCCAAGGACAGGTGGCCAAAGGCTTGGTCAAAGAGAGAGATTTTAAGGGGCGACTTAAAGGAGGTGAGAGAGAGAACAGGAGGAGAGATTTGGGAAGGGAATTCCAGAGCTTTGGGGCCTATGGCTGCCAATGGTACATAGGAACATAGGAATTAGGAGCAAAAGTAGACCATTCGGCCCTTCGAGACTGCTCCGCCGTTCAGTCAGATCATGGCTGATCTCTCCCTGGTCTCAAATCCACCTCCCCACCTGCTCCCCATATCCCCTTAACCCATTTTGTATCAGAAATATATCCATCTCCTTCTTGAAACCATTCAATGATTCAGACTCCACCGCGCGATGGGGCAGCGAGTTCCACAAATTCACCACCCTCTGCGAGAAGTAGTTCCTCCTCATCTCAGTTTTAAGTCTACCGCCTCTCAGTGATGGAGCAATTCAAATTGGGGATACTCAAGAAGCCAGAATTATATGAACACAGACATAGCCCTTAACAAATATATCTAATATGTTCCAATCAAACCAAAGCCGTAGACAAAAGACCCTTTTCACAGGTTTAACAGCACCGACTAAGGCTCACATGGTACTAGACTTGGGACCTCTGGATGAATCCTGCAGTTCTCCGGATTCACTCTAAAGACAGGGCAGCTTCCCAAAACACCAGAGAGACCCTGGTCCGGCCCCAACAACAACAGATTTACACCTTTCAGGGATTCAGAGAATTTCCAAAGGGAAAAAGAACAGGGAGAGAGAGAGAAAACACTTCTTTTTAGCTTGCTGTCCCTTCTAAAACTCAAAACCTGCAGCTCCAACCTGGAAAATGAATTTCTGTCACCTGACCTGCCTACAGTTTTTTTTCCTCCCGACAATGACATCACCTCAGGCTGTGAGCATGAATTAAAAAAAGAACTCTTAAAGGTACACTAACATCACAATATCAAAGATCCCATTATTCCACATTGCTTCCTGGTATCCTCATCAATAATCATCCCTCAACCTACATCACTAAATCAAAGCAGATTATCTGAACATTATCACAATTATGTATGTAAATTGGCTGATTCATTTCCTGCATAATAACAGTGACATAATAACAGCGTCTTGGGTAAAGAATGCACCAATGGGAAGAAAATGGCTTCACTGGATTAGTCACCCAGAGACTCAGGCTAATGCTCTTGGGGGTGGGGACCACAGTTTCAAATCCCACCAGGCCAGTTGGTGAGACTTATTAATTAATCAATCGGTGGCACAGTGGTTAGCACTGCTGCCACACGGCGCCAGGGACCCGGGTTCAATTACTGGCTCGGGTCACTGTCTGTGTGGAGTCTGCATGTTCTCCCCGTGTCTGTGTGGGTTTCCTCTGGGTGCTCCGGTTTCCTCCCACAGTCCAAAGATGTGCGGGTTAGGTGGATTGGCCGTGCTAAATTGCCCCTTTAGTGTCAGGGGGACTAGCTAGGGTAAATGCATGGGGTTATGGGGAAAAGGCCTGGGTGGGATTGTTGTTGGTGCAGACTCGATGGACTGAATGGCCTTCTTCTGCACTGTAGGGATTTCATGATTCTATGAAAGCTCGGCTCAGTAATGGTAACTATCTTTGATTGTTGTAAAAACCCATCTGGTTCACTAATATGCTTTAGGGAAGGAAATTCCCCCTCCTTTGCCCAATCTGGCCCACACATTACTGACAGCAATGTGGTCGACTCTTAACTTCCTTCCAAAATTTCTGAGCGAGACACTAAGTTCACGATAATTAGGGATAGGCAGCAAATGCTGGCCTTGCCAGCGACATACACATCACATTAACATAAAAACATTCCTGTGTGTGATTTTTTTAAAAAATGCAGGAAATACTTAGCAGCTCAAGCAGGCAACATCATAGAACAATAGAATCAGAATCCCTACAGTGCAGAAGAGGCCATTCAGCCCATTGAGTCTGCACCAACAGGGTATCTTACCCAGGCTTTCTGCCCCACCCTATCCCCATAACCCCACACAAATTAACCGTGGCAGCACGGTAGCACAGTGGTTAGCACTGCTGCTTCACAGCTCCAGGGACCTGGGTTCGATTCCCGGCTTGGGTCACTGTCTGTGTGGAGTTTGCACATTCTCCCCATGTCTGTGTGGGTTTCCTCCGGATGCTCCGGTTTCCTCCCACAGTCCAAAGATGTGTGGGTTAGGTTGAATAGCCATGCTAAAATTGCCCCTTAGTGTCCTGGGATGCGTAGATTAGAGGGATTAGCGGGTAAAATATGTAGGGATATGGGGGTAGGGCCTGGGTGGGATTATGGTCGGTGCAGACTCGATGGGCCGAATGGCCTCTTTCTGTACTGTAGGGTTTCTATGAATCCACCAAACCCGCACATCCTTGGACTGGAGAATAGACCATAGAATCTCTACAGTGCCAGAAGGAGGCCGTTCGGCCCATCGAGTCTGCACTGACCACAATCCTACCCAGGCCCTATCCCCATAACCCCATGCATTTACTCTAACTAATCCCCTGACACTGAGGGTCAATTTACAATGGCCAATCCATCTAACCCACACACCTTTGGACTGTGGGAGAAAACCGGAGCACCCGGAGGAAACCTATGCAGACACGGGGAGAACGTGCAAACTCCAAGCCGGGAATCGAACCCGACTCCCTGGCGCTGTGAGGCAGCAGTGCTAACCACCGTGCCACCCTAAAGTTTATTTATTAGTGTCACAAGTAGGCTTACATTAACTGAGGGGGGGGAATCCGGAGCACCCAGAGAAAAACCACACAGACAGTTACCCGAGGCTGGAATCGAACCCGGGTCCCTGGCGCTGTGAGGCAGCGGTGCTAACCACTGTGCCACCTGATTTCAGATTTCCAGCATCCACAATCCTTTGCTTCTGTACTTTCCAGTGTGCGTTAGTTTCCACACAGCCAGTAAGTGTTTACAATCTCAGTGGGTTAAAAACTGCAGCAAATCTATGTGAAACCACAGGAAATTAACAAATTCTCACCTCATGGCTATAAGTGATCAAACATAAAACCCATGCTTCATTTTGCATTGTTCAGATGTTTGCATTGATGTTTTTATTTGAGTAACAGATTGTAACTATACCAAAGAAAATTGAATAAAAAGCACCAAAATCAAGTTGTATTATTTTAACAAAGCTCTTTTTTTGACTCTTTAAAAATATTAATTCTTGAAAGTAAGCCTCGTCGGCAAGCTTAGCATTTTATTTTCCAACTACAATTGCCCTGCACTATCTCCTGCCAATGCTATATGGCCATGTGCGCATACGCACTGGGTCTGTGCAGACATCCCTCTGCTCAGTCAGAAAGCAGTTCATGTCTTGATTAAAGTTTATTTATTAGTGTCACAAGTAGGCTTACATTAACACTGCAATGAAGTTACTGTGAAAATCCCTGAGTCGCCACACTCCGGCGCCTGTTCGGGTACACTGAGGGAGAATTTAGCATGGCCAATGCACCCTAACCAGCATGTCTTTCAGACTGTGGGAGGAAACTGCAGCACCCGGAGGAAACCCACGCAAACATGGGGAGAACGTGCAGACTCCACACAGACAGTGACTCAAGCCGGGGATCAAACCCGGGTCCCTGGCGCTGTGAGGCAGCAGTGCTAACCACTGTGCCACCATTACGCACTGGATATAATATAATATATTGCGAGAATCGCAAACTACCGCTGGGCGCAGTACTGATTTTTAGGCCCCGCGCTATTCCCTGGGATCGGCGCGATCTGCGCCAGGCGTGGAGAGGTCGGAGAATTGCGGACCCCCCTCTGCCCCAGTCTGAATTAGGAGGTTGTGAGTTGGAATCACAAAGTAGGTTAACAATCCCAGATCCCGTTGACTGAGGGAGTGCTGCACCGTCAGCGCGTTTAGATGCAACATCAAACTGAAGTTCCACCTACCTTCACGAGTGGACTTAATGTCAACGAAATGAAGGAGATTGTCATCGACTTCAGGAAGCGTAAAGGAGGACATGCCCCTGTCTACATCAATGGGAACAAAGTGGAAAGGGTAGAGAGCTTCAAGTTTTCAGGTGTTCAGATCACCAACAACCTGTCCTGGTCCCCTCATGCCGACACTACAGGTAAGAAAGCCCACCAATGCCTCTACTTTCTCAGAAGACTAAGGAAAGTCGACATTTCAGCTACGACTCTCACCAACAGATGCACCATAGAAAGTATTCTTTCTGGTTGTATCACAGCTTGGTATGGGCTCCTGCTCTGCCCAAGGCTGCAAGGAACTACAAAAGGTCGTGAATGTAGCCCAATCCATCACGCAAACCAGCCTCTCATCCATTGACTCTGTCTACACTTCCCACTGCCTCGGGAAAGCAGCCAGCATAATTAAGGACCCCACGCACCCCGGACATTCTCTCTTCCATCTTCTTCCATCAGGAAAAAGATACAAAAGTCTGAGGTCATGTACCAACCGACTCAAGAACAGCTTCTTCCCTGCTGCTGTCAGACTTTTAAATAGACATACTTTGCACTAAGTTGATCTTTCTCTACACCCTAGCTATGACTGTAACACTACATTCTGCACTCTCTCCTTTCCTTCTCTATGAACGGTATGCTTTGTATAGTATGCATGAAACAATACTTTTCACTGTATGCTAATACATGTGACAATAATAAATCAAATCAAATCAAATAAAAGATCCCATGGAACTTATGGAAGAAGTGCAGGGGTCCCGCAGAACCCCAGCTAACATTTATCCCTCAACCATTATCAGTACAACAGTGTACCCAGCCACTCACTGCTGTTGAAGGAAAGCTTACCCTGTGAAAATTGGATGTGATTACATTCCAACAAATACTCATTAACTGGAGTGCTTTGGGACTTGCTGAAGACACGATGGATGCAAGTTCCCTCTTTATTTGACCTCTTGGTGAAAGCTCCTTTAACTAGCAATTTCCTTAGCAACCTCTCTAACAAACCTTGTGTGGAATTCTCTCTGGCTGACTGGCATAGCTGCATTAAGCTTTCACACTTAACCCAGCAGGAGAAAGGTCAGTAATTCCGTTCTGGTAGAAATTCGATTGTGAAATGTCACCAATAATAACTATAATTTAAAGCTGGTCTGTAAGGTTACGAAGCTATCCAGTCAGCGACTGAACTTAACAGTAAACTACAATGAGAAGCATATAATCTAACCTGACCATTTTGGCTAAAATATTAAACCTGTCTCTCCTCAGATGTATATAAATACTATTCAAAAGGAGAAATCTCTCCTGGTGTTGTGGCCAATATTCTTCACTCAGCCCAAACCATCAGAAACACATGACCTGTCACTCGTTGTGTTATGGCTCAGATTGTATCACAGCTTGGTATGGCTCCTGCTCTGCCCAAGACCACAAGAAACTACAAAGGGTCGTGAACGTAACCCAGTCCAGCTTGCAAACTAGCCTCCCATCCATTGACTTTGTCTACACTTCTTACTGCCTCGGGGAAAGCAGCCAGCATAATCAAGGACTCCACGCACCCCGGACATTCTCTCTTCCACCTTCTTCTGTTGGGAAAAAGATAGAAAAGTCTGTGGTCACGTACCAACCGACTCAAGAACAGCTTTTTCCCTGCTCCATCAGACTTTTGAATGGACGTACCTCGCATTAAGTTGATGTTTCTCTACAACTTAGCTATGACTGTAACACTACATTCTGCACTCCTTTCCTTCTCTATGAACGGTATGTTTTGTCTATAGCGCGCAAGAAACAATACTTTTCACTGTATACTAATACATGTGACAATAATAAATCAAATCAAAATCAAAGTCAAAAACTCCAAGGTGTTGTATGGAGCCCACATGAATCATAAGTTTTGCATTTTGAATTTGACTAGGATAAGCACTTCAGGTGTGATTCAAATGACCCAGTGGGGAGCTTTTATCTAACAAAGATTATTTAAGAATATAGTTAACATGTATAGTAAGAAAATTAGTAATAACTGTTATCAATTACAAACAAAACAACCACTATAATATATAACTCTTAATGAATATCTCTAATATGTTCCAATTGAAACCAAAATCCAATAAACAAAACCCTTTAAACAGATTTATCACTGCAGAGGCTAAAGCTCACATGATACCGGAATCCAGTTCCCTGGGTTGAATACTGATTTCAAACGATCTTGAAAACTCAGAGCAGCTTGTAGTCTTCAGCTCCCCAAAACCAAAAACATAGATTCTTGACTCTATTCAGCTAACTGGTAAAACTTTCAAAGCAAAACCGAGGGAGACTTCTTTCAGCATTGCTTCTAACACTGCAGCCAAAACAAATCCAAAAACAACCCTTGTCACCTGACCAGCAGACATTTTTTTTCCCTCCCACCAATGACATCACCTAAGCAGGATTTGAACAAAAAACTATCTTAAAAGGACACTAACATCACAGTTGCAACAGATTCAAGTACAAACGCAAACTAGCTGGAGGCTTGGAGGGCCAAAGGGCCTGTTTCCTGTGCTGTACTGTTCCTGTGCTGTGCTGTGCTGTACTGTACTGTTCTTTGTTCTAGCCTCCCATCCATCCACTGACTCCGTCTACACTGCCTGTTGCCTTGGAAAAACAGCCAGCAAAAACAAGGACCCCCACGCACCCCGGACATACTCTCTTCCACCTCCTTCCATCGGGAAAAAGATACAAAAGTCTGTGGTCATGTACCAACCGACTCAAGAACAGCTTCTTCCCTGCTGCCATCAGACTTTTTAATGGACCTACGTCGCATTAAGTTGATCTTTCTCTACACCTTAGCTATGTAACACTACATTCTGCACTCTCTCTTTTCCTTCTCTATGAACGGTATGCTCTGTCTGTATAGCGCACAAGAAACAATACTTTTCACTGTATGTTAATACATGTGACAACAATAAATCAAATCAAATCAAGGGATGTCTTGATGCAATGATACAGGACCTTGGTGAGACCACACCTGGATTATTATGTACAGTTTGTCTTCTCATCTGAGGAAGGATGTCCTTGCTATCGAGGGAGTGCAGCGAAGGTTTACCAGGCTAATTCCTGGGACAGCAGGTCTGTCATATGAGGAGAGACTAAGTCGGTTAAGATGATATTCACTGGAGTTCAGAAGAGTGAGAGGGAATCTCATAGAAACTTATAAAATTCTAACAAGGATTAGACAGGGTAGATTCAGAAAGAATGATCCCAATGATAGGGGAGTCCAGAACTAGGGGTCATAGTTTGAGGATAAGGAGTAAACCTTTAGGACTGAGGTGAGGAGAAATTTCTTCACCCAGAGACTGGTGAATGTGTGGAATTCACTACCACAGAAAGTAGTTGAGGCCAAAACGTTGTGTGATTTGAAGAAGAAATTAGATATCGCTCTTGGGGCTAAAGGAATCCAGGGGGCCGAAGGGCCTGTTCTGTGCTGTTCTGTTCTATGTTCTATGATATGGGGGGAAGGCAGGATCAGGATATTGAATTTGATGATCAGCCATGATCAAAATGAATGGCAGAGCAGGCTCAAAGGGCCGAATGGCCTACTCCTGCTTTTATTTTTCTATGTTTCTATAGTTCATCTGACGTTTTGATAACTTGCTCTGCATAATTTGCTGGCCATATCTGTAACGATGTGGAGATGCCGGTGTTGGACAGCGGTAAACACAGTAACAAGTCTCACAACACCAGGTTAGACTTTAACCTGGTGTTGTGAGACTTCTTACCATATCTGTAACAGCAGTGACTAGACTTGCTAATTAATCCTTTGGTTGCAAAGTGCTTTGGAAAGTCCTACCGACTTGAACGGTTCCATAAAACTCTAACTTCTGTTATGAAGCAGAGATCTAATCCACAATTGGTGCTGAGGTTAGTTGGACTCAGGTTGTGACCTTAGTGCCTCAAACAACAGACTTGCCATCCCAGGAATTAGCCTGGTAAACATTCGCTCTGTGTTAGGGAAGACATTCGCTCTGTGTTTGGGAAGAGAAAGCTGGTTCGATGTCCCATCCCGGATCCTATCCGATGACACCTACTTGAGGTGCACTTGTGGACATCTAACGAGGAGAGAATCCGGTTTGCACGCAACTCCGACAAAACCAGATTGTTCCCAAAAGTCATACTTACTTTTCCCACAGCTCCGCAGAATAGGAAGCCCATTATTTATTGCTCTCAACCCTGGATTTGGTTTGCATTAAGTAGATAATGGAACCAAGAAGTAAATTTGTACCAGGTCTGATAATGACAGAATTAACTGACTTCAGAGTGGGCATTGGTGTCGGAGTCAAAAAAAGGACTAGTTTGTAGGGTTATGAGGAAAAAGCTGGGATGTGGGACTAAATTGGACTGCTCTTACAAAGAGCTGGCACAAACATGATGGGCCAAATGGCCTCCTCCTGTGCTAAGAGTGCATTCTACAGCTCTATGAAAATTAGACCTCAGTGTTTCCATTCTCATTCTTTGTGGAAAGGGTGCCAATGTCAGTTTTATAACTCTTCATTTGATTTGATTTATTATTGTCACGTGTTGGTATACGGTGAAAAGTATTGTTTCTTGCGCAATATACAGACAAAGCATACCGTTCATTGAGAAGGAAAGGAGAGAGTGCAGAATGTAGTGTTACAGTCACAGTTAGGGTGCAGAGAAAGATCAACTTAATGCGAGGTAGGTTCATTCAAAAGTCTGATGGCAGCAGGGAAGAAGCTGTTCTTGAGTCGGTTGATACATGACCTCAGACTTTTGTATCTTTTTCCCGACGGAAGCAGGTGGAAGAGAGAATTTCCGGGGTGTTCTTGATTATGCTGGCTGCTTTTCCGAGCCAGCCGGAAGTATAGACAGAGTCTATGGATGGGAGGCTGGTTTGCGTGATGGATTGGGTTACATTCACGATCTTTTGCAGTTCCTTGCGGTCTTGGGCAGGGCAGGAGCCATACCAAGCTGCGATACAACCAGAAAGAATGCTTTCTATGGTGCATCTGTAAAAGTTGGTGAGAGTCGTGGCGGACATGCCAAATTTCCTTTGTCTTCTGAGAAAGTAGAGGCGTTGGTGGGCTTTCTTAACTATAGTGTCGGCATGGGGGGACCAGGCCAGGTTGTTGGTGAACTGGACACCTAGAAACTCTTGACCGTTGACCTGAAGGAACTTCCAGCCCAGCAAGATGTGGAGGACATCATGGCCAAGGCTAATTGTGCCCTCACTTAGAGTCAACGCAGGCACTCTGGGAGCAGCAGCCGAGCATAATCCTCCACTATTGCCCTGCTTGAGATGTGGTCGTTCAGTACAGACCAGCAATCAACCGGGTTGGTCTGGCTCAGCATTACTTTAGGCAGTTCCTTTGCCTGCTAGGATGTTGACAGAATTGCTGAGAGATCCAATGCTGTGTGGTTTAGGAGCTTTTATAACTTTTAGTCAGGAGAAAACCCCCAATTCCTTGGGGTAGAATGGGGCCATGTGACCAATACAAGGGCAATCGTTTTCTAATGATTGCACAGGCATGGAGTCATCAAGTGGAATAGAATCAGGCTTGGCCACGATGCACCTCATGGAAAAATAGCTTGTTCATACATTTGACTGAACTCATATGGAGATTTAGCTTCCGGAAGGCAGCTGAGGAAATATGACTTTGTATAAAATAGAACTGGAGGGGGGAAGGGAAAAAGCAGAATTTGAACACTGAAGTTTTTAAAGTTCAAGTATATTTATTCGTGTCACAAGCAGGCTTACATTAACACTGCAATGAAGTTATTGTGAAAATCCCCTAGTCGCCATACTCTGGCGCCTGTTCGGATACACTGAGAGAGAATTTAGCATGGCTAATACATGCCAACCCCTACCGTAAAATTATTTGTTTTATTATGCAACTATCATACCGTTTCGGTGGCACTGCTGCCTCACAGCGCCAGGGACCTGGGTTCGATTCTGGCCTCGGGTCACTGTCTGTGTGGAGTTTGCATATTCTCCACGTGTCTGCGTGGGTTTCCTCCGGGTGCTCCGGTTTCCTCCCACAGTCTGAAAGACATGCTGGTTAGGGGGCATTGGCCGTGCTAAATTCTCCCTCAGTGTACCCGAACAGGCGCCGGAGTGTGGCGGCTAGGGGATTTACAAGCCTTACTTGTGACAATAATAAATAAACCTTTCACTGAGGCAAGAGTGCTAGCGGTGTGGCACTTAATAATAACAACCTGTATCTATACAGGCTCAATAGGCCGGATGGCCTCTTCTACACTGTCGCGATTCTATCTCGCAACTTAACATAATAAAGCATCAAAAGTTACCTCACAGCAGCGTTATGATGCAACATTTGTCATTGATGCACGATTAAATCACTCGGGAAGCTAGATCGTACCCGGGAAATAAAGGCTTTTATTACTGACAAGAATGGAGCACACTATATACAATACAATCCCAGACTAAAGGGTCACCAGGCAGTGCAGTGACCTTTATACTTCCCCTGGTAGGCGGAGCCAACTGGAGTGTACCACAGAACAATATCAACAGGTAGAACAGCCCAACCCTAACACCAACAGTAACTACAGTAACATATCTACAAACACCCATGGTGCTGACCATCCATGGCTCAGCACTCGTAGTGGTAACCAACTATGGTTCACCACAGTCATCAAGCCACATAAGGAGACAGTGGGGGTTAAAGACCAAAAGCTTAGTCATACAAGAATGTTTTAAGAAATGTCTTAAAGGAGGTACAGAGAGGCAGAGAAATTTAGAGAGGGAATTCCAGAGCTTAGGGTCTGGGCACCTGAAGGCTGGTGGAACAGTTCAACTCCAGGATGCACAAGAGGCCAGAATGAGATGAGTCCAGCGATTGCTGAGGGATTTGGGGCTGGACGTGGTTACAGAGACGGCGGGGTGGGGGGGGGGGGGGGGGGGGGAGCGGGCAAGGCCACAGAGAGATTTGAAAACAAGGATGAGAATTTTAAAATTGAGGCCTTGCTGAACTGGAGCCAGTGTAGGTCAGTGAGCACAGGAGTGATGTTAATCTATGGAGGGGCGTATGTGGGAGGCCATCCGAGAATGAGTTGGACGTCAAATCCAGAGGTAACGAGAGTTTCAGCAGCAGATTCTTTTTTATTCATTTGTGGGACATGGGCGTCGCTGGCTGGGCAGCATTTATTGCCCATCCCTAGTTGTCCGAGGGCAGTTGAAAGTCAAACACATTGCTGTGGCTCTGGAGTCACATGTAGGCCAGACCAGGTAAAGACGGCAGACTTCCTTCCCTAAAGGACATTAGTGAACCAGATGGGTTTTTCCGACAATCGACAATGGTTTCATGGTCATCAGTAGATTCTTAATTCCAGATATTTTTTATTGAATTCAAATTCCACCATCTGCCGTGGTGGGATTCGAACCCGGGTCCCCGGAACATTCACTGAATTTCTGGATTAATAGCCTAACAATCACACCATTAGGCCATTGCTGTAGGTAAGCTGAGGCAGGAGTGGAGTCGGGCAACGTTACAGATGTGATGGCACAGCCATGAGGCAAGATGTCCATCTTGGATATTGGTAAGGCCACACTTGGAATACTGTGTACAGTTCTAGTCACCCTATTATAGAAAGGATATTATTAAACTAGAAAGAGTGCAGAAAAGATTTACTAGGATGCTACTGGGACTTGATGGATTGAGTTATAAGGAGAGGCTGGATAGACTGGGACTTTTTTCCCTGGAGCGCAGGAGGCTTAAGGGTGATCTTATAGAGGTCTATAAAATAATGAGGGGCATAGATCAGTTAGATAGTCAACATCTGTTCCCAAAAGTAGGGGAGTCTAAAAGTAGAGGGCATAGGTTTAAAGTGAGAGGGGAGAGATACAAAAGGTCCAGAGGGGCAATTTTTTCATACAGAGGATGGTGAATGTCTGGAACAAGCTGCCAGAGACAGTAGTAGAGGCGGGTACAATTTTGTCTTTTAAAAAGTATTTAGACAGTTACATGGGTAAGATGGATATAGAGGGATATGGGCCAAACGCGGGCAATTGGGCCTAGCTTAGTGGTTTTAAAAAAAAGGGCAGCATGGACAAGTTGGGCTGAAGGGCCTGTTTCCATGCTGCGGCATGGTGGCACAGTGGTTAGCACTGTTGCCTCACAATGCCAAGAACCCAGGTTCGATTCCTGGCTTGGGTCACTGTCTGTGTGGAGTCTGCACGTTTTCCCCATGTCTGCATGGGTTTCATCCGGGTGCCCCGGTTTCCCTCCACAGTCCAAAAGATATGCAGGTTTGGTGAATTGACCATCACAGAATTCATAGAAATCATAGAAACCCTACAGTGCAGAAAGAGGCCATTTGGCCCATCGAGTCTGCACCGACCACAATCCCACCCAGGCCCTACCCTCTTATCCCTACATATTTTACCCTCTAATCCCTCTAACCTACGCATCTCAGGACACTAAGGGGCAATTTAGCATGGCCAATCCACCTAACCTGCACATCTTTGGACTGTGGGAGGAAACCGGAGCACCCGGAGGAAACCCACGCAGACACGAGGAGAATGTGCAAACTCCACACAGACAGTGGAGACCATGCTAAATTCTCCCTCAATGTACCCGATCAAGCACCGGAGTGTGGCGACTAGGGGATTTTCACAGTAACTTCATTGCAGTGTGAATGTAAGCCTATTTGTGACACTAATAACTTTAACTGTAAATCTCTATGACGCTTGGCATCAAGTACGAGTCCAAACTACAAACAAGTTTCGTTCGCCCTCCGATAGATGCCCAGGGAGTTGGCCTCAGACCAGCAATCCCAGCCCCAGAACTTCAAATTCCATCCAGACAAATCGCAAAAATGAATTAAATAAATCTAATGGCCTCTCACCAGAAAGAATAACTGAGGAAAGCACCTGGGGTTGCTTTACAAGCCCAGCTGGTGGATTTACTGTCACTCCAGAATGGGAATCTGCCGCTCCCAGCTGCTGTGGCCTCTACGTGACTCCAGTCCCACTCTACCGAGTTGATTCTAATGTGCTCTGATGTGGCCTAATAAACCACTCAGTTGTAAAAATAAAAACAAAATTGCCACAAAGCAAGGAGGCCTCTGCTACCTCAGGGTATGGAGTGATGAGAATGTAATGTAGGCTTACCAGCTTTGCCTGTGTTCAAAGGATAATTTTTTTAAAAATTCAGTGTGGATTCTTTTTACAGTCTATTTAATTCAGCTAGACTGCACCAAGGTGTGTCGCCGAAATTTACAATGCTCCAAACGCCCAATTACTGCCTGTGTACTTAGCAGCAATATAGAGTAAAATGAGTACACTGAAACCCAAACAGCTAATTGCACATTTCACGGGCTGCATCTGCCACTCATAAATATTCCATCATGCCCACTGTGTCAACAGTTACTGTGCGTTAATCAGCAGCAAGCTTGAGGAGCTTTTCATTCCTTCATCCACATTCAGATCTTTTCTCCCCCGATCCTCTCCTCTCTTTCAGGTGGCACAATGGTTAGCATTGCTGCCTCGCAGCGCCAGGGACACGGGTTCAATTCCGGCTTTGGGTGTCTGTCTGTGTGGAGTCTGCACGTTCTCCCCGGGTCTGCATGGGTTTCCTCCGGGTGCTCTGGTTTCCTCCCGCAGTTCGAAAGACGCGCTGGTTAGGGTGCATTGGGCCGTGCTAAATTCTCCCTCAGTGTAACCCGAACAGGCGCCAGAGTGTGGCGTCTAGGGGATTTTCACAGTAACTTCATTGCAATGTTAATGTAAGCCTACTTGTGACACTAATAAATAAACTAAAACTTTTGGTTAGCACTGCTGCCTCACAGCGCCAGGGACCCGGGTTCAATTCCGACTTTGGGTGACTGGTCTGTGTGGAGTTTGCACGTTCTCCCTGTGTCTGCGTGGGTTCCCTGCGGGTGCTCCAGTTTCCTCCCACCTCCAAAAATGTCTGGGTTAGGTGGATTGACCATGTTAATTGCCCCTTAATGTCTCAAGATGTGTATTTATTAGTTTCACAAGTAGGCTTACATTAACACTGCAATTAATTTCCTGTGAAAATCCCCTAGTAGCCGCACTCCGGTGCCTGTTTGGGTACACGGGGAGAGAATTTAGCATGGCCAATGCACCTAACCAGCACATCTTTCGGACTGTGGGAGAAAACCAGAGGACCCGGAGGAAACCCACGTAGACACGGGGAGAACGTGCAGACTCCGCACAGACAGTGACCCACCGTGCCATCCCTAACATCCTTTTACTAAAAGCTACCGTCTGAATGTTATGATCTGGAATGTGTTACCTGAAAGTCTAAGAGAAGCAAAATCAACAGCAACTTTCAAAAGAGAACTGGATAAGTGCTTGAAAAGGCAACATTTGCAGGGTGAAAGGGAAAGAGCTGGCCAGTGGGACTAATTGGACAGAGGGCTGGCACAGGCATAATGGGCTGAACGGCCTCTTTCTACACTGTATGATTCTACTGTGGATTCAAGATGAGGAGGAGTGCGGTTTCCAGTCTCATCATAACAGCGGGTTGCTGTTCACTCAAACCTCGAGCGGATCTTGTTACCCTGCTATGACTGGCAAGAGGTATCTGATTTCATTTATTATTGTCACATAGAATCCCTCCAGTGCAGAAGGAGGCCATTTGGCCCATCGAGTCTGCATTGACCACAATCTCACCCTATCCCATAGCCCCACATATTTACCCTGCTGGTCCCACTGACACTAGGGTCAATTTAGCACGGCCAATCAACCTAACCCCGCACATCTTTGGCCTGTGGGAGGAAACTGGAGCACCCGGAGGAAACCCACGCAGACACGGGGAGAAAGTGCAAACTCCACACCAACAGTGACCAAAGCCATGAATCGAACCCAGGTCCCTGGCACTGTGAGGCAGCAGTGCTAACCACATTTGTCTTGGGATACAGTGAAAAGTGTTGTTTCCTGCGCACTATACAGACAAAATATACTGTTCATAGAGTACAGAGGGGAGAAGGAAAGGAGAGGCTGCAGAATGTAATGTTACAGTCATAGCTAGGGTGTAGAGAAAGAGAAGAGGAAGAGGAAGAAAGAGAAGACAAAGAGGAAGAAAAAGCTGAAGTGGTGCCTGAGGCTCTGACCGGTGATTACAGTCTGCCGGTTTACATTGAACAATTAGCTGCAGTCCAGGAGAGTGAGCAGCGCATGTCGAGTGTAGATTCCTCTTCAATTCAAGCATGGTCCAATTTCCATTGGTACACGTCTCTGTTATTCAATCACAAAGGACATCACGGCTCCTGCTTTACACCTGAACCTTTGAGTAACTGGATTTCCACCTTCATGACCTCAAGATGCTAAAGTCAATTATGGCAACCCTCTTGCTCTACACTCATCAAGTCCCACTGCCTGGCAGTGTCACAGGTCAAGTGATAATCCGCAAGGGGCTTTGCTCTTTCAGGCGAATTCAAAAGATCCCATTCAGTTTACTTCGAACAAGAGGAGGCATTCTCACCCAGAGCCTTGGAACAATATTTGCTCAGCCAATCTCATCAAAATACAAATTTATCTGACCGTGAACACATTGCTGTTTGTGGGAAGAGATAGAGAATCTGATGCGATGACAATAATCTCTCCCTCAATGTCAGTAAAACGAAGGAGATAGTCATCGGCTTCAGGAAGCGTAGTGGTGGACCTGCCCCTGTCTACATCAACGGGGATGAAGTGGAAATGGTCGAGAGCTTCAAGTTTCTAGGCATTCAGATCACCAACAAACTGTCCTGGTCCCCCCATGCCGATGCTATAGTTAAGAAAGCCCCACCAACGCCTCTACTTTCTCAGGAGGCTAAGGAAATTTGGCATGTCAGCTACAACTCTCACCAATTTTTACAGATGCACCATAGAAAGCATTCTTTCCGGATGTATCACAGATTGGTATGGCTCCTGCTCTGCCCAAGACCGCAAGGAACTACAAAAGGTGATGGGGGGCAGGGTCTAGGAGGCAATTGGTGGGGGTGGAGGGGTCCCACTGCCACTTTGCATTGGGATCGATGGGGGAAGAGGGGGGACAGTGATGGGGGGGGGGGGGTGGTGTTCTGCCTGGGTGGGGGGGGTTCGGGGTCTCCCTGCAGGGGTGTCTGCACTGTGGAGGGGTGGGAGAGGGCTGGAGATCAGGGGCAGGCTGAGACCAGAAGGGGGGTCGAGGCTGGCCCAGGAATGGTCAGGGGGGGCCGTGATCGGGCCATGAGGGGATTGGGGGGCAGCATTGTGGGGCTTCTGGGCTGGCCAGCAATCGAGCTGGCCAGCAAACAGGAGGCTGACAGTTCGGGGCCACTGTGCATGCGCAGAGTTCCACTGGTTTCAGGGTGAGAACGCCCCCTGTTTCTAATGATATTCACGCTGGTGGCCTCTGCATTGCACAGAGTGTGGGAGATTCTAGTGCGAACTCCCACTGAAAAAACCGGCGTGAATTACTCCAGTTTTCCCGCGAATTCAACATTTAGAATTTTTTGGGAGAATTCCGCTCAATAAATCAAATCAAATCAAATCTCGTTGAAGTTGTACAAGACATTGGTAAGGCCACACTTGGAATACTGTGTACAGTTCTGGTCACCCTATTATAGAAATGAAATTATTAGACTAGAAAAGAGTGCAGAAAAGATTTACTCGGATGCTACTGGGGCTTGATGGTTTGAGTTATAAGGAGAGGCTGGATAGACTGGGACTTTTTTGTCTGGAGCGTAGGAGGCTGAGAGGTGATCTTATAGAGGTCTATAAAATAATGAGGGGCACAGATCAGCTAGATAGTCAATATCTTTTCCCAAAGGTAGGGGAGTCTAAAACTAGAGGGCATAGGTTTAAGGTGAGAGGGGAGAGATACAAAAGTGTCCAGAGAGGCAATTTTTTCACACAGAGGGTGGTGAGTGTCTGGAACAAGCTGCCAGAGGTAGTAGTAGAGGCGGGTACAATTTTGTCTTTTAAAAAGCGTTTAGACAATTACATGGGTAAGATGGGTATAGAGGGATATGGGCCAAATACAGGCAATTGGGACTAGCTTAGGGGTTTACAAAAAAAGGGTGGCATGGACAAGTTGGGTCAAAGGGCCTGTTTCCATGCTGTAAACCTCTATGATTCTATGACTCTAAGTTGCTGTGTGCTAATTGGCTGTCACCTTTACTAAATTTTAATACAGATGACACTTCAAAAACTCTGGGGTAGCCTAAATCATAAATGATGCTAATTGGATGAAGGTTCTTCAATATGGCCAAGTGGGATCCAGACATTGCCCCAAAGGAGCTAAAGGAAGTACAGGGTGAATTCATTTAGCTGGTGCTTCCAGTGCCTAACCCTGCTCAGTAGGAGAACAGGAACCAGATGGGATGAATTGGCCAGGTTTGAAACCCCTTCTACTGAGTAAGGTCTGGAGCCAAGAACACAGTCTTTATGGTTCTGTTTTAGAGAGGATATTTCATTTGCTGTTTGGGAGTTGGGAACAGTCCTGTTCCAAGTGTCTCCTTTGCCAAAAAAAAAGGAATGAATGGTCACTGAATCCCACCTCAGCAAACATTCCATAGACAGGCATATTATGAATGCAGAGACACAAGGAAATCGAGAGGTGAGGAGGGGGTGACAGGCCACTGACAGCTCCAGGCTGCATGGTAAATATCGCGCATTCCCATTATTCTCCCCATAAATCACCCGTACCTTTCAATTAGATTTCAGCCCTTTAATCATTTGCAGGTATCCATCATCCATATAAACGTAAACCTCTTCATTAGATTGCAGCCTTTAATTCTGTTCAGTTTATGCCTTTGTACCTCCAGTTTCATCACCCTACCAGCTGCTCTCCCAGCCTTAGCCAGGTCGTGTTCTGTTTAACCCAGAGATTCTCTGTCACTTATCACCGACAGAAGTGTCCACCTAGATAGAATCATAGAATCTACAGTGCAGAAGGAGGCCATTTGGCCCATCGAGCCCGCACTGACAACAATCCCACCCAGGTCCTGTCCTATCCCCGTACCCCCACATATTTACCCTGCTAATCCCCCTGACATTAAGTGTCATAGGGATTAGCAGGGTAAATACATGGGGTTATGGGGAAGGGGCCTGGGTGGCATTGTGGTCGGTGCGGACTCGATGGGCCGGGTGGCCTCCTTCTGCACTGTAGATTCTATGATTAAGGGGCAATTTATCATGGCCAATCAACCTAACCCGCACATCTTTGGACTGTGGGAGGAAACCCGAACACCCGGAGGAAACTCATGCAGACACGGGGAGAACGTGCAAACTCCACACAGATCGTCACCAAAGGCCGGAATTGAACCTGAGTCCCTGCCTCTGTGAGACAGCAGTGCTAACCACTGTGCCGTCCCGACCTCCCTTTCTTTTTGAGCCAAAACATTAATTCATGTTTCACCACCTCTGCAATCGAGTGATTATTTGCAGTGCCCTTGGATATTCAAGTGTCAGTGGGTACGACTCTCACTTCTGAGCCAAAAGTGGTGGGTTCAATTCCCACTCCAGCAACATGAGCACATAATCCAGGCTGACACTTCTGGACGGCACTAAGGCAGTCCAAAACTTTTGGCAGTGCCATTTTCGCATGAGACATTAATCCAAGGCCCTATTTGCCCTCTGAGGTGGAGGTAAAATATCCCACAACATTGATTAAAGATTAGAGGAATTCTCCCTCATGTCAAGGCAAATATTTACCCCGAAACTAACATCACTGATACAGATTATCTTGTTGTTGTCTCATTGCTCTTTGTAGGAGCTTGCTGCTTGCAAATTGGTTGCCGTGTTTCTGACATTACAACAGTGTATGTCTAAAATACCTCATTGGTTGTAACGTGCTTTGGGCTGACTGATGTGAATCTTTGGGATTCTGGATGCTCAGTCATTGAGTATATTCAAAAACAGGTCAATAGATTTTGGACACTCAGGAAAACTAAGGGAATTGGGGAAGTGAAGGAAGATGGAGTTGAGGTGGAAGATTAGCCATGACCTTATTGAATGGTGAACAAACTAGGACAAAATGGTCCCCCCAGCTCCTCTTTCCTATACTTTTATTTTGTGGAAGATACTATATAAATGCAGGTCTTTCTGTCCACTGATAAATAAATGTAAGTTTCCAGTTACTCTGCTCACTGTTTTCTCCTTACAGGCTAACCCAAAACATTGCCACCCAAACCCACTCAAGCACAAAGTCTCGCATCCCGATCAGCACAATCCCTACTCCATCGAATCCATAGAATTCCCACAGTGCAGAAGGAAGCTACCTGGCCCATAGGGTCCGCACCGATGCTCCGAAAGAGCATCCCACTCAGGCCCGACTCTCCATCCCATCCCCACAACCCCACAGATCCATCTTGGCCAATCTGCCTAACCTATATATCTTTGGACACGAAGGGGCAATTTAGCTTGGCCAATCCACCTAACTTATACATCTTGGGACACTAAGGGGCAATTTAGCTTGGCCAATCCACCTAACTTATACATCTTGGGACACTAAGGGGCAATTTAGCATGACCAATTCACCTGACCTACACATCTCGGGACACTAAGGGGCAATTTAGCATGACCAATTCACCTAATTTACACAGCTTGGGATACTAAGGGGCAATTTAGCATCGCCAGTCCACCTAACCCACACATCTTGGGACACTAAGGGGCAACTTAGCATGGCCAATCAACTTAACTTATGCATCTTGCGACACTAAGGGGCAAATTACCATGGCCAATCCATCTAACCTGCACATCTCTGGACATTAAGGGGCAATTTAGCATGGCCAATCCACCTAACCTGCACATCTTTGGGCTCTGTGGAAGGAAACCCACACAGACACGGAGAGAATGTGCAAACTCCACACAGTCACCCAAGGCTGGAATTGAACCCAGGTGCCTGATGCTGTGAGGCAGCAGTGCTAACCACTGTGCCATCCTGTGCTGTGCCATGCCAGCGCACAACTTAAACCTGCCTGCCCTTGTTGAAGAATCTCTTTCATTGCCTCATCCAACTTTAAGGTGACCACCGCGGATACATATTCCCATTCCCAATTTCCATCCCAGTTTACTTTGCATCTGTCTCCTCACCATTACTGACCAGGATATGTCACTTGCTGTATGGGAATAGGGAACAATCCTGATCCAAGTATCATCTTTTTTTTATTCATTCGTAGCATATTAGGGTTGCTGGTTGGCCAACATTTATTGCCCATCCCTAGTTGCCCTCTAGAAGGTGGGGATGAGCTGCCTTCTTGAAAAGCTGCAGTCCATGTTCTGTGGGTTGACCCACAATGTCATTAGGGAGGGAATTTCGGATTTTGACTCAGCGACTGCGAAGGAATATTTTCAAATCAGGATGCTGAGTGGCTTGGAGGGGAACTTGCAGGTGGTGGTGTTCCCATGTATCTGCTGCCCTTGTCCTTCTAGATGGTCACGGGTTTGGCAGGTGCTATCTAAGGATCTTTGGTGAATTGCTGCATCTTGTAGATGGTACACACTGCTGCTACTGAGCGTCGATGATGGGGGGAGTGGGTACTTGTAGATGTGGTTGCCAAAAAAAGGAATGGATGGTCACTGAATCCTAGCTCAGCGAACATTCCAGAGACAGGCACTTTATGAATGGAGGGGCAGAGACATAAGGGAGTTGATAGGCAAAGGGGTGACAGGCCACTGACAGCTCCAGGCTGCATGGTGAATATCTTGGATTTCCATATCTGCTGAGTTCTCACCTTAAACCACTTTGCCTTCTCTGGGAAATCTCTGAAAAAGTTACTTCCTTGATTGCCTGTTCAGAGACCCTCCCTCTAAAACTTTCCTGTGTCCCCTTACAAATCACACTTCCATGTGGTGGCTGATATATCAATGCAAGTTGTTATGTTTTAACCACTCCCAGTATCCATTGTTGATCACTGATGGAAATAGAGATAATGCAAAGTTGTGCCGTAACTTGAAAGCAAACAGAAACTGCACAACATCCTTCTCATCCACCAGTAGTGAATTACTCCTTCTCTGGTGTAAAAATATTACATTTCTGATAAAATTTTGCACTGGGAAGAGAAAGGAATGAACAGAATCTGGTTGAAAGGACAGTCTGATTTGATTTGATTTGATTTATTATTGTCACATGTATTAACATACAGCGAAAAGTATTGTTTCTTGCACGCTATACAAAGCATACCGTTCATAGAGAAGGAAAGGAGTACAGAATGTAGTGTTACAGTTATAGCTAGGGTGCAGAGAAAGATCAACTTAACGCGAGGTAGATCCATTCAAAAGTCTGATGGCAGCAGCGAAGAAGCTGTTCTTGAGTCTGTTGGTACATGACCTCAAACTTTTGTATCTTTTTCCCGACGGAAGAAGGTGGAAGAGAGAATGTCCGGGGTGCGTGGGGTCCTTAATTATGCTGGCTGCTTTGCCGAGGCAGCGGCAAGTGTAGACAGAGTCAATGGATGGGAGGCTGGTTTGCGTGATGGATTGGGCTACATTCACGACCTTCTGTAGTTCCTTGCGGTCTTGGGCAGAGCAGGAGCCATACCAAGCTGTGATACAACCAGAAAGAATGCTTTCTATGGTGCATCTGTAAAAGTTGCTGACAGTCGCAGCTGACATGCCAAATTTCCTTCGTCTTCTGAGAAAGTAGAGGCGTTGGTGGGGCTTTCTTAACTATAGTGTCAGCATGGGGGGACCAGGACAGGTTGTTGGTGATCTGGACACCTAAAAACTTGAAGCTTTCGACCATTTCTACTTCAGCAGTGAACCCTCCCCACTTGGGAAGGAAAAAAAATCAACCCCAGTGTTTTGTTTGCATGACTTACAGCAGAAGCTGAGCAGTTGTGATAATGTCAGTGTTTTGAACACAGGAAACATTAACATCTTGTGACCTTTCTGTTGGAAGGACAGCAGTCTGCTCAAGTAACGCCACTGAAAATATACCATTAATTTTAGGGGCAGTTTCTTGACCCGAGAACTGATTGTGTTAAATTAAATAAAATTCCCACTTGCTACACTTAACTGTAAAAATAGTCATTTTAATTATTAAAGTACAAACTTAGTGTGTCAGCTTTGCTGAGTTGGTAGCACTTCTGTCTCTGCATCAGGTTTTAGGTTCAACGGTAGCACAGTGGTTAGCACTGCTGCCTCACAGCGCCAGGGACCCGGATTCAATTCCGGCCTCGGGTCACTGTCTGTGGGGAGTCTGCATGTTCTCCCTCGTGTCTGTGTGGGTTTCCTCCGGGGGCTCCGGTTTCCCCCCACCTTCCAAAGATGTGTGGGTTAGATAGATTGGCCTTGCTAAATTGCCCCTTAGTGTCAGGGAGACTAGCTAGTGTAAATGTACAGGGTTATGGGGATAGGGCCTGGATGGGATTGTGGTCGGTGCAGACTTGATGAGCCGAATGACCTCCTTCTGCACTGTAGGATTCTATGATTCAATACTATGGGAGTACTACACTGCCGGAGGTGCCATCCTTTGGCCAAGACCCTAAACGAGGCCGTGTTTTAAGTTTATTTATTCATGTCACAAAGTAGGCTTACATTAACACTGCAATGAAGTTACTGTGAAAATCCCCTAGTCGCCACACTCCGGCGCCTGTTCGGGTACACTGAGGGAGAATTTAGCACCTAACCAGCATGTCTTTCGGACTGTGGGAGGAAATCGGAGCACCCGGAGGAAACCCACGCAGACACGGCGAGAACGTGCAGATTCTGCCTTCCTAGCAATTATTTGAAGAATTCTCCCAGTTTCCTGCCCAACTTCTATCCCTCAATCTGCACCATGGCTGGAATTTTACTGCCCTGCCCGCCATGGGAATCAGAGTGGGCGAGGGGCGGACGATGGGAAGGTCCTTTGACCTTGGTTGGGGTTTTACGGTTTCAGGATGAGCGAGGCCATAAAATCCCACCCCATAAATCAGATTAAACTGATCATTACCTCTTTGCTGTTTCTGGGACCGTCCTGTGAGCAGGAACGTAAATGCACTTCAAAATTAATTCCCCTGCTTCCAGATGGAATGCCTTGAGGACGTTAAAGGTGCTATGTAAATGCAAGTTATTATTTTTTTCCACCCAGGATCTAAAGCATGAGATCCCCGTGATATTCAAAAAAATAACTCGCGTTTTCCCAGGATCAGAAAGCCTTAAAAAAAAGGGCCTCGTGTTTATATAACAGGAGTCTTAAGTATTCATATAACAGGAATCTTCATGACGAGGGTGGGTGAAATATTTCATTTTGTCTCAGTGGCCACACCTTCCTTGGTGATCAAGGAGCTGCAAATGACATAATTAAGTGCCAAACCAGTGCAGCAGCACGCACCTTAAGTAATCCAGAAACTCCCAGGTTCTACTCATCTTCGCACCGAAATAATAACTCCTTTGTGCTCCTAAAATCTGGCTTCAATTAGTATTGCAATACTTCAGTATGTTCTGTGGGAACACTTTTTCAATCTGACGTGTGGACACCTGTAATATACAACGGTGCTATATTGATGGCCAAGCAAAGGCTAGCTGCCCATCAAGTTGCCCCACACCATGCTGACTGGACTAGTATGACTAAACACAGCCCTGCTGCCTCACCCTGCCAGGGACCTGGGTTCGATTCCCGGCTTGGGTCTGTGCGGAGCTTGCGTGTTCTCCCTCGAGTCTGCGTGGCTTTCCTCCGGGTGCTCTGGTTTCCTCCCAAAAGTCATGCTGGTTTGGTGCATTGGCCATGCAAAATTCTCCCTCAGTGTACCCGAACTGGCGCCGGAGTGCGGCGACTGGGGGATTTTCACAGTAACTTGATTTGATTTTAATTCATTATTGTCACATGTATTAATATACAGTGAAAAGTATTCCACCAGTGATACCCAAGAAGGGCACGGTGGTTACTGACAGCAATTATCACTGTTGTTTTTTTTGCAGGCGTTGTCAGAAGAACGTCATCATCTGAGTTGGCAACCAGCCAAATCTCCGCTCACTGCGGCAGGAATGGGAAAATCCCATCGGTGTGAACGGTGGTAAGATTCCGGCCTGCGTTTTCAAACCTGTTAGGCTGGTTTTTGGGAAGAAAACAAGAAGGGTCGACTGCTTGGGTAAAGGACACACCAGCTCCAGACCCAGTCTCAAAGCAGAAGTGAATGCGAGTTCCTCCAAAAATCACTCTACATTCTGAAGTTGACTGATTGCGAGGTGTCCTCGAGTCCGCCCAAAATGTGGCGCAAAAGTCATTGATCAGTGCTGATCAGTGGTCAGTGCTGAGAAAACCAACTGTATACCACGGATCCATTTCAAGGACTTCCCCATTTATCCTTTCCCTTGAACCATTGACTTTTAACTATTTGGCAGAATTCCTCTATTTTATTTGTTTATTGGTATGTGTGTGCGTCTGAGTTAGGATATTTCGAAAGAGTAATTATTATACTTTTTATATCTCATACAGTACGTTAATAGACTTTGCCTTTCCACTTGGCCAATCTGGTTTTATAATAAACCAATAATGTTGTTGTTTATTGAAGAAACCGGAGCATTTAGTGATCACATAGCAAGCTGGAGGAATCATTTAACTATGTGTAGTGACCCATGGAATAGTGGAACTTGAGACAGTGTACTCCTCCCATCCTGGTTGTAACACTCTGAACTGAGATTAGAACAGTTCTTTTGTCACATTCTTGACTCAGATGATGACGTTCTTCTGACAACGCCTGCAAAAAAAACAGCAACAGTGATAATTGCTGTCAGTAACCACCGTGCCTTTCTCGGGTATCACTGGTGGAATGTATTTGAGATCAGAGGCTTGTGCAGATGACACTGGGCTTCCTGATGCTTCACGGGAGCGCCCTAGGTTTGTCACTTAGTTTGGGCCAAGTCACTATGGAAACCCTGGACTTTTTTAGTACAGGTGCCGCAATTGGCTTCATGGCGCTTGGGTTAGGGAGGCTGCATCTGGCACTGCGGCCTTTCAGCCTCCTTTTAGAATCACAGACTCCCTACGCTGCAGGAGGAGGCCATTTGGCCCATCGAGCCTGCACTGACAACAATCCTGCCCTATCCCCATAACCACATGTATTTATCCTGCTAATCCCCCAACGCTAATTTGCAATTTACCATGGCCAATCCACCTAACCTGCAGATCTTTGGACTGGGGGAGGAAACTGAATCATCCACAGGAAACGCACACAGACACTCCACACAGTCACCCGAGACTGGAATTGAGCCCGGTCCCTGACGCTGTGAGGCAGCAGTGCTAACCGCTGTGCCACCTTGAACATAGAACATTACAGCGCAGTACAGGCCCTTCGGCCCTCGATGTTGCGCCGACCTGTGAAACCAATCTAAAGCCCCTCTAATCTACACTATTCCAATATCATCCATATGTTTATCCAATGACCATTTAAATGCCCTTAACTTTGGCGAGTCCACTACTGCAGGCAGGGCATTCCGCGCCCTTACTACTCTCTGAGTAAAGAACCTACCTCTGACATCTGTCCTATATCTATCACCCCCTCAATTTAAAGCCATGTCCCCTCGTGCTAGCCATCACCATCCGAGGAAAAAGGCTCTCACTGTCCACCCAATCTAATCCTCTGATCATCTTGTATGCCTCTATTAAGTCACCTCTTAACTTTCTTCTCTCTAACGAAAACAGCCTCAAGTCCCTCAGCCTTTCTTCATAAGACCTTCCCACCATACCAGGCAACATCCTGGTAAATCTCCTCTGCACCCTTTCCAATGCTTCCACATCCTTCCTATAATGCGGCGACCAGAACTGTACGCAATACTCCAACTGCGACCGCACCAGAGTTTTGTACAGCTGCAACATGACCTCATGGCTCTGAAACTCAATCCCTCTACCAATAAAAGCTAACACACCGTACACCTTCTTAACAACCCTATCAACCTGGGTGCCAACTTTCAGGGATCTATGCACATGGACACCGAGATCTCTCTGCTCATCCATACTACCAAGTATCTTACCATTAGCCCAGTACTCTGTATTCCTGTTACTCCTTCCAAAGTGAATCACCTCACACTTTTCCGCATTAAACTCCATTTGCCACCTCTCAGCCGAGCTCTGCAGCTTATCTATGTCCCTCTGTAACCTGCAACAACCTTGCACACTGTCCACAACTCCACCGACTTTAGTGTCATCCGCAAATTTACTAACCCATCCTTCTACACCCTCATCCAGGTCAGTTATAAAAATGACAAACAGCAGTGGCCCCAAAACAGATCCTTGCGGTACACCAGTAGTAACTGAACTCCAGGATGAACATTTCCCATCAACCACCACCCTCTGTCTTCTTACAGCTAGCCAATTCCTGATCCAAACCGCTAAATCACCCTCAATCCCATGCCTCCGTATCTTCTGCAATACGCTTATCAAACGCTTTACTGAAATCCATATACACCACATCAACTGCTTTACCCTTATCCACCTCTTTGGTCACCTTCTCAAAAAACTCAATAAGGTTTGTGAGGCACGACCTACCCTTCACAAAACCGTGTTGACTATCCCTAATCAAATTATTCCTTTCTAGATGATTATAAATCCTATCTCTTATAATCTTTCCAAAACTTTGCCCACAACAGAAGTAAGGCTCACTGGTCTATAATTACCAGGGTTGTCTCTACTCCCCTTCTTGAACAAGGGGACAACATTTGCTATCCTCCAGTCTCTGGCACTATTCCTGTAGGCAATGACGACATAAAGATCAAAGCCAAAGGCTCTGCAATCTCCTCCCTAGCCTCCCAGAGAATCCTAGGATAAATCCCATCTGGCCCAGGGACTTATCTATTTTCACACTTTCCAGAATTGCTAACACCTCCTCCTTATGAACCTCAATCCCGTCTAGTCTAATAGTCTGTATGTCAGTATTCTTGACAACATTATCTTTTTCCTGTGTGAATACTGACGAAAAATATTCATTTAGCGCCTCTCTATATCTTCGGACTCCACGCACAACTTCCCACTACTGTCCTTGACTGGCCCTAATCTTACCCGAGTCATTCTTTTATTCCTCACATACCTATAGAAAGCTTTAGGGTTTTCCTTGATCCTACCTGCCAAAGACTTCTCATGTCCCCTCCTGGCTCTTCTTAGCTCTCTCTTTAGGTCCTTCCTGGCTAACTTGTAACTCTCAAGCGCCCTCACTGAGCCTTCACGTCTCATCTTTACACAAGTCTCCTTCTTCCTCTTCACAAGAGATTCAACTTCTTTAGTAAACCACAGTTCCCTTGCTCGACCACTTCCTCCCTGCCTGACAGGTACATACTTATCAAGGACATGTAGTAGCTGTTCCTTGAACAAGCTCCACATTTCAATTGTGCCCATCCCCTGCAGTTTCCTTCCCCATCCTATGCATCCTAAATTTCGCCTAATCGCATCATAATTTCCTTTCCCCCAGCTATAACTCTTGCCCTGCAGTATATACCTATCCCTCTCCATTGCTAAAGTAAACATAACCGAATTGTGGTCACTATCACCAAAGTGTTCACCTACCTCCAAATCTAACACCTGGCCTGGTTCATTACCCAGTACCAAATCCAATGTGGCCTCGCCTCTTGTTGGCCTATCTACATACTGTGTCAGGAAACCCTCCTGCACACATTGGACAAAAACTGACCCATCTAAAGTACTCGAACTATAGCTTTTCCAGTCAATATTTGTAAAGCTAAAGTCCCCCATAACAACTACCCTGTTACTTTCGCTCCTATCCAGAATCATCTTTGCAATCCTTTCCTCTACATCTCTGGAACTTTTCAGAGGCCTATAGAAAACTCCCAACAGGGTGACCTCTCCTTTCCTGTTTCTAACCTCAGCTCATACTACCTCAGTAGACGAGTCCTCATCAAAAGTCCTTTCTGCCACCGTAATACTGTCCTTGACTAACAATGCCACACCTCCCCCTTTTTTACCACCTTCCCCGATCTTACTGAAACATCTAAACCCCGGAACCTGCAACAACCATTCCTGTCCCTGCTCTATTCATGTAGAATCATAGAAATCATAGAAACCCTACAGTACAGAAAGAGGCCATTCGGCCCATCGAGTCTGCACCGACCACAATCCCACCCAAGCCCTATCCCCATATCCCTACACCTTTTACCCACTAATCCCTCTAACCTACGCATCTCAGGACACTAAGGGGCAATTTTAGCATGGTCAATCAACCTAACCCGCACATCTTTGGACTCCGAAATGGCCATGTCTCCGAAATGGCCACAACATCGAAGTCCCAGGTACCAACCCATGCTGCAAGTTCACCCACCTTATTCCGGATGCTCCTGGCATCGAAGTAGGCACACTTCAAACCATGTTCCTGCCTGCCGGTACACTCCTGCGACCTTGAAACCTTATTCATGACCTCACTACTCTCAACCTCCTGTACACTGGAGCTACAATTCAGGTTCCCATCCCCCTGCTGAATTAGTTTAAACCCTCCCGAAGAGCATTAGCAAATTTTCCCCCCAGGATATTGGTGCCCCTCTGGTTCAGGTGTAGACCATCCCGTTTGTAGAGGTCCCACCTACTCCAGAATGACCCCCAATTATCCAGGTATCTGAATCCTTCCCTCCTGCACCATCCCTGTAGCCACATGTTCAACTGCTCTCTCTCCCTATTCCTCTCCTTGCTAGCACGTGGCACGGGTAACAAACCAGAGATAACAACTCTGTTTGTTCTAGCTCTAAGCTTCCACCCTAACTCCCTGAATTTCTGCCTTACATCCCCATCCCTTTTCCTACCTATGTCTTTGGTGCCTATGTGGACCACGGCTTCAGGCTGGTCCCCCTCCCCCTTAAGGATCCCGAAAACACGATCCGAGACATCACGGACTTCGGCACCTGGGAGGCAACACACCAGCCGCGAGTCTCTCTCGTTCCCACAGAATCTCCTATCTGTCCCCCTAACTATGGAGTCCCCAATGACTAATGCTCTACTCCTCTCCCCCCTTCCCTTCTGAGCAACAGGGGCAGACTCTGTGCCAGAGACCTGTACCCCATGGCTTACCCCTGGTAAGTCCCCCCCGCAACAGTATCCAAAATGGTATACTTGTTATACAGAGGAACGGCCACAGGGGATCGTTGCACTGACTGCTTCTTACCCCTTCTAACAATCACCCAAGTATCTTCATTTCTAGGAGTAACTACCTCCCTGTAGCTTTTATCTGTAACTGTCTCTGCCTCCCGAGTGATCCTGAGTTCATCCAGTTCCAGCTCCAGATCCCTAACACGGTCTTCAAGGAGCTGGAATTGGGTGCACTTCCTGCAGGTGTACTCAGCTGGGACACTAATGGTGTCCCTCACCTCAAACATCCCACAGGAGGGACATTGCACTGCCTGCACTGCCATCCCTGATAACTTCCCTTACTAAGAAATGAAAAAGAAAAGAAAAAAAGCTTACCTGCTCTCACACTGAGTCTTTTTTTTAGGTTAGAGGAGGGTGGAGGGTGGGAGACACTACACGTGTAGAGGGTGGGAAACATTACATGTGTAGTGTCTCAGGTTTCCTCACCGTTCAAATTTATTGGGCAAAACAAAAACCTTCCCAGGTCTCTCTACAGCTTACTTCCGGTTCTCTACTTCTGCTGCTCTGGAAAAAGTTTGGTAAAAAAATAAGTTAAAAATCAAACACTCTTACCTTCCAGCTCTCCTCATAAGAATCGCCTCTCTGCCTGCTCTGCTGGAACAATGATCTTTTCTGTGACCAAAGTATTTCCCATTTGAGGCGGCAAAGGCTGAGGTTATACGTTACACAATGGCCCTCACGAATACAAAGTGTGACTGGGAGAATTAAGCTAAAGTATT
The DNA here is from genome assembly GCF_964213995.1 of Mustelus asterias. Lineage (NCBI taxonomy): Eukaryota > Metazoa > Chordata > Chondrichthyes > Carcharhiniformes > Triakidae > Mustelus > Mustelus asterias. The sequence continues at coordinate 59,017,858 of NC_135824.1, forward strand.
AAAGCTTTATCTCCAAACTTAGAATCCTACACTGCAGAAGGCAGCCATTCGGCCCATCGAGTCTGCACCAACCACAATCCCACCCTGATCCTATCCCCATAACCCCATTCATTTACCCTGGCGAGTCCCCCTCACACTAAGGGGCAACTTAGCATGGCCAATCCACCTAACCCCCACATCTTTGGACTGTGGGAGAATACCGGGGCACACGGAGGAAACCCAGGCAGACACGGGGAGAACGTGCAAACTCCACACAGACAGCGACCCAAGCCGGGAATCGAACCCGTGTCCCTGGCGCTGTGAGGCAGCAGTGCTAACCACTGTGCCGCTGTGCTGTCCAACTTGCTTGTGTCTAGCTAGGTTCAAGCATAGGTGCCTCATAATTCTGGCCTTCCAGTGTCAACATATACACCTTAGTAACAGGTAGATGTAGATTAGTCTCCTCTACTCTGAACCAATAACCTGAGTCCACCCCAATTTCTAAAACTCTATACTGTTCCAGTGCAACTTGAAAACATATTTTCCACTAGTTTGGCTCCTCTAATCTGAGCTTTACTCTGGATCCTATTGCCACCTGGGACCACCTTCAACAAACGGTGGCTGCCTGAAATAGGGAAGTTTGCCTTTTCCCACCATCTCTCCTTCATTCAATGTAAAACATTTTTGGGACAGTTGCCCAGTTCCTGCTGGAATGTGCCTTCACAAAGCAGGGGTCTGGAGGGAGATGCAGCGGTTTTTATTGATGTTCATCCCAAGCAGCTCTGTACTCTACATGCCGGTCCCAGCGAGACACACTGAGATAAACATCAACCACAGCTGGAGGACCATCGACTGGGTGAAAGACACTCTGTGGGCTGCCCGAAACTTGCTGGCCTTTTGGGGCAATGAGCTATTGATGACTGAGTGTTGCAGACTGGCACATTCCAAGGTCCAAAACTATGTGCTGACGGTTGCACTAAAACTTAGTATCCTACACTGCAGAAGGAGGCCATTCGGCCCATCAAGTCTGCACCAACCACAATCCTACCCTGGCACAAAGGTTCAGTGGGGAGAAGGCACTATAAGGGCCTCTATCCATAGGAGTGGTGAATGTGTGGAATTTACAACCACAGAAAGCAGTTGAGGCCAAGACATCTGATTTCAAGAAGTTAGATTGGGGCTCTTGGGGCTAAAGGGATCAAGGGATATGTGAGGAAGGGGTGGGAAATCAGGATATTGAATTTGATGATCAGCCATGATGGAAATGAATGATGGAGCAGGCTTGAAGGGCCGAATGGCCTACTCCTACTTCGAGTTTCTATGTTTCGATACTGTGGGGCTGGAAACCACCAGAGAACATTTGCGAGGAAAAATAAATGTACACTCTAAATATAACCTGTAACGGCAAGTGCAGTGAGGAACCTTGCGTACTGTACTGGAAGTAAGTGTACTGCACTTTATGTATTGTCAAATTTGAACTGTTAAGTCATGTACTTTCACAAATTTTATGAAAACAGTATATTTTTCTGTCCTGACCTTGTGAAAAATGCTATATAAATGCAAGTACTTTGCGTTCCAGTGTGTGGGAGTTGTTGCTTTAGGATTGGGGTGAAAGTCCATGACTGAATGATCTGAAAAGAGTGAATTCAAATGACTTTTCCCTTCTCCAGATTCTCCTTCCTACCTCCTGATAAACTTCCCCGTTTCTGGAGAGTAACATGGAATGTGCCTGAATGTTTCAGATTTGCAGGAAGCTTTATTTACATTACAAATACCTCGGAGAGCATCCGGAATTGTGATTTCTGGTCTTGGCAGGTTTACAGTACAGCAGCTGGCAATTTTTTTAAAAAAAAATGTTGTGGGGCTGGGGAAATACATGAGTTTAACTAGCACAGCAGGGGTTAAGGTTCTAACCTTAGCGCAATTGGCTGGCTGGGTGCTTGTTGAGAATTTAAATTGAGGCCAATTTGAAGAATGACTTTTTTATTTGTGTACTGGCCAACAGTGCTCCCTCAACCAACAACCCCATTATTAAAAAAAAATCATGTTACAGTCCTGTTTGTCTCACCACTTTGTGTGTGACATTCTGGTGAACAATGGCTACCATGTTTGCCGGCATAACAACAGTCACCGCATGAAGCATTTTGATACATTTGAATGACATGTTAAACCTAATATTTTCCAGCTCAAAAGTATCTTTATATTTTGTGTCATGAAAACTGTTTCTTTTGAATGTAACATTTAATTCTCTCATTCTGAACAATAATTGTCCCACTTTAAAAAGCACATCAAGCACCCTGTTTCACCTTCACTGGAACTCAGCATGTTTCAGGATGTGGGTGATGCTGGTAAGGCTATATTTATATGGGCCAATTCCAGCTGCCCAGAGAGGGTGCTGGTTGGTGGGCCTTTTGCAATGAGTGGGTGAGTAGCTGGGTCACTTCATTGACGTGTTGGAATTAACCACATCATGCCTGCTGCAGGCCAGATCATGTAGAAGAAGCCGCTTCCCTTCACCGAAGGACATTAATGAATTGTTGGGATTTTAGTGACACTCGGCAGCTTTCATGAGCATTTTCATAGAATCTCTACAGTGCAGAAAGGCCATTCGGCCCATCAAGCCAACACCAACAACAATTCCACCCGGGCCCTATCTCCGTAAACCGCGTATTTACCCTGCCTAATCCCCCTGACACCAAGGGTCAATTTACCATGGCCAATCCACCTAACCTGCACATCTTTGGAGTGTGGGAGGAAACCGGAGCACCCGGAGGAAACCCACGCAGACACGGGGAGAACGTGCAGACTCCACACAGACAGTGACCCAAGCTGGGAATTGAACCCGGGTCCTTGGCGCTGTGAGACAGCAGTGCTAACCACTGTGCCACCGTGGGTGCGAGCCCACAAACTCACTGAGTTAAATTACACAATCACTCCATTTTAAAAAGGAATCCGTATAAGTGCACGAGGGAAAAGGGAATCGAAGGATATGCTGATTGGGATTCTGTGGAGCATTAACGCCAGCATTGACTAGTTGGACTCAAAAGCCTAATTAATTCGATGTTATCGTATGCCATGCTGGAATTTAAACTGGTGCCTCTGGGTTACTTGTGCGGTAATTAACAACATTCTAACTATGCCAATAATTACACTGCTAAAAATGTATTCACAATATAGCCATGAAGTTTCAGAAAAGCAAACATCTTATCGTGACTTAAGGTGGTAAACTGGCTTTGCGCAATGCCTTGCCCCCAAAAATCCACTTTAGTGAGAGCTTATTCGCCCTTATTCTCCTGTTGCAATTTTTCTTGTGACGTCCTCCGAACACTTGCGTTTCAGTTGTACCTCTGGCTATAGCCCAACATGTCTGAACACCTTCAGGAATGAAGCAATAGCTTCCTGTACTACTCTCTCCCCCCTCCCCAATCACCCTATTGTTGTCTGATAATAAATTCATGGTCTCAAATTATGAAGCAGAGGAAAATATAGGGTTACGTGGCGTGAGCAAAGCAGTGAGATTAGCTTTGAAACAAAAACAGAAAATGCTGGAAAATCTCAGCAGGTCGGACAGCATCTGTGGAGAGAGAATAGAGCCAACGTTTCGAGTCTGGATGACCCTTCGTCAGAGCGCTCTGATGAAGGGTCATCCAGACTCATAGAATCCCTACTGTACAGAAGGAGGCCATTTGGCCCATCGAGTCTATACCGACCACGATCCCACCCAGGCCCTATTCCCATAACCCCACACATTTACCCTGCTAATCCCCCTGACACTAGGGTCAATTTAGCATGGCCAATCAACCTAACCCACACATCTTTGGACTGTGGGAGAAAACTGGAGCACCCGGAGGAAACCCAGGCAGACACGGGGAGAAAGTGCAAACTCCAAACAGACAGTGACCCGAGGCCGGAATTGAACTTGGGACCTTGGCGCTGTAGGCTTTTGAGCAGTGCTAACCACTGTGCCACCATGCTGCGCATTGGCTCTCTTCTCTCTCCACAGATGCTGTCAGACCTGCTGAGATTTTCCAGCATTTTCTGTTCTTGTTTCAGATTCTAACATCCGCAGTATTTTGCTTTTATCTTGAGATTAGCTTTGAATTGCTCTAGTCTGGAGTTGGCACAGACACAGATGGACTGAATTGCCTCTGTGCTGTAAACTAAGCTTCTTTAGATCCAAATCAGGTAGGAGCATAGACACACAGAGAGATCTGGGAGTACAGGTCCACAGATCCTTAAAAGCAACAGCACAGGTGAAAAAGATGGTGAAGAAAGCAGACGGCATGCTTGCCTTCAGTGGACAGGGCATCGAGTATAAACTGTCACAGTTGTATAAAACGTTGGTTAGGCCACATTTGGAATACTGTGTCCAATTCTGGTCACCACACTGCCAGAGGGATGTAGAGGCTTTGGAGAGTGCAGAAAAGGTTTACCAGGATGTTGCCTGCTATGGGGGGGTATTTGCTACGAGGCGAGATTGAATAAACTGGGATTGTTCTCCCTGGAAAAACGGAGGCTGAGGGACGATCAGTTAGAAGTTTATAAAATTATGAGAGGTATAGATAGGGTGAACAGTTGGAAGCTTTTCCCCAGGGCAGAAATGACAATTACAAGGGAGCACAGGTTCAAGGTGAGGGGGGGGGGGGGGGGGGGGGGGGGAAAGGTTCAGTGGAGATGTGTTGGGGGTGGGGGGGGGGGAAGTCTTTTTACACAGAGGGTGGTGGGGGGCCTGGAATGCACTGCCAAGTGAGGTGGTTGAGGCAGTTACACTCGCTACATTTAAGACTTACCTTGATAGGCATATGAACAGATGGGGAATAGAGGGATATAGGCGGTTGGTTGGATAGATAAACATGATCAGCGTAGACTTGGAGGGCCGAAGGGCTGTTCCTGTGCTGTACTGTTCTTTGTTCAGTTTACAGTAACTTTGTGATTTTCTGCAAAAAAAATCATGGGTTGATTAAAGAAAATTAAATCCACATTACACACAAGCCAAACATAGATGCAAAATTAGAGGGCAGCCAGTGGGAAAAGTGCTCTGGTAAGTTGTTAAAAGTGCCTGGCACAGATAATAACTGTCCCAAATATGGAATAAACATTTCAGGTTGCAGTCTGAGGGCAGAGTGTCTTGGGTTGAATGCGTAACATCCAACAGCAAACGCCAAAATTCCTCACGTTTTTAGTGTTCCAAACACTGTGCTTCCCCCTCATTATCCCCCCCCCCCCCCCCACCCTCTCCCCGCCTCGCTATTAATAACAAATGGATGTAATTCAGTTAGAAGACCGACACTGAGTGGAGAATCCTCAGCTGTCTTACAGGAGGCTGTTGGAACTTGCTTCAGCAGTACAGGAATCTGCCCATTCCTTTCTGGGCGCCTTGCTAAAGGAAGGCCCCACCCTGCTCTTCCAGCGTCTGGTGCTGCAACATTATGCCACAGACCACAAGCATTGAGTAAACAGTCCGGGGCTTTTATTCCAGGACAGGGAAAAACAAACTAAAAACTGCAGCAAAACCCTTTTTCGCTTTCAGAATAATCCCGCTTCTGTAAGTAGCAGCACTGAAAAAAAAAGGAGGGGGAAGAAATATTGCTGAACGTGTGAATAAAAAGCCACATGTGACAAATGTAAGTGGCGGTTTCTTGTTAAATTACAGAAGTTCAAAACAAAAAGGGGAATATTGAAAACAGGAAATGCCTTTTAAAATTTGTTTTTGAAGGTCAAGTTCTTTTTACCCGCTGTAATGTGACATCCGAGCCAGGGCTGTAGCTTTGGTAACAGAGTCGTTGGCCTCTGTTTACACAATCTCCAGATTTGAATCATCAGCTCTACTGGCACATGACTTGGTTCCTCTGGGTTACTCAAAATCTCAGATGGGATGGGGCAGTGAAGAAACCTGGGGTCAGGAAAATTAACCAAGTCAGCCTCCTGACCCAAGGAACTATAGACGTGCCTTAGAAACGGAGCAATGAAGATTCACCAGACTGATCTTGTCATGGGGGGGATTCCATGAGTAGAGATTGAGTAAACGTAGCAGCAGTGGTGGACTCGTCAACATTAAGAGCATTCAAATGGTTATTGGATAAACATATGGATGATATTGGAATAGTGTAGATTAGAGGGGCTTTAGATTGGTTCCACTGGTCGGCGCAACATCGAGGGCCGAAGGGCCTGTACTGCGCTGCTATGTTCTATATACCTTAAGTGTTTAGCAGAATTGGATGTGGCATCATTGCAACATGCAAAATTCTTCAGAGGTTTGATTTCCCTGACTGCAGAGTCTAGTTTTACAGATGCATCATAGGAAGCATTCTTTCTGGTCGTATCACAGCTTGGTATGGGCTCCTGCTCAGCCCAAGATCGCAAGAAACTACAAAAGGGCATGAATGTAGCCCAATCCATCACACAAACCAGCCTCCCATCCATTGACTCCGTCTACACTTCCCGCTGCCTCGGCAAAGCAGCCAGCATAATTAAGGACCCCACGCAGCCCGGACATTCTCTCTTCCACCTTCTTCCGTCGGGAAAAAGATACAAAAGTCTGATGTCACACATGAACCGACTCAAGAACAGTTTCTTCCCTGCTGCCATCAGACTTCTGAATGGACCTACCTTGCATTAAGTTGATCTTTCTCTAAGTAGCAATAAAAGGACATTTCCAGTCAAGCCGTCAAGCTGTGGGTTGCAGAAATCATGTTTTTACAAAAAACCCTTTCTTAAAGATACACTAACATCACAGTTACAGATTCAGAATAAGTAGCTGGCCATTGAGAACTGACCTGAGAAGAAATTTTCACAGAATCATAGAATCCCTACAGTGCAGAAGGAGGCCATTCAGCCCATCAAGCGTGCACCAACAACAATTCCACCCAGGCCCTATCCCAGTAACCTCACGTATTTAACCAGCTAATCCCCCTGATGCCAAGGGGCAATTTAGCATGGCCAATCCACCTAACCTGCAAATCTTTGGGCTGTGGGAGGAAACTGGGGCACCCGGAGGAAACCCACGCAGACGAACCCAGGTCCATGGCGCTGTGAGGCAGCAATTCTAACCATAGTGCCACCCCAAAAGGTTGTGAATTCTCTACCCCAGGGAGCTGTGGATGCCATGTTGTTGAGTATATTCCATGATGTGGAGATGCCGGCGTTGGACTGGGGTAAACACAGTAAGAAGTTTAACAACACCAGGTTAAAGTCCAGCAGGTTTATTTGGTAGCAAAAGCCACGCAAGCTTTCGGAGCCCCAAGCCCCTTTTTCAGGTGAGATCCGAAGAAGGGGCTTGGGGCTCTGAAAGCTTGTGTGGCTTTTGCTACCAAATAAACCTGTTGGACTTTAACCTGGTGTTGTTAAACTTCTTACTGAGTATATTCCAGTCAGAGATTGATACGTTTCTAGATAATAAGGGAATTGAGGGAAATGGGAATAGTGAGAAAAGGTGTAGATGAGATCAACCATGATCTTACTGAATGGCAGAGCAGGTTTGAGAGGTCAAATAGCCTCTTTCTGCTCCTAAATCTTATGTTCTTGAAGGCCCAATCCTTCTCAAGAGGAAGGAGATCTCTTCGTTAACAATCACAACAACCTTAAAACATGCACTCACACTATCCTAATCTCCCAGGAAGAAACATGCTGGCATGCAACACCCAGGGTGCGGTCATTCTTACTCTGTAAAATTATTGAAGTTTACTTTTCCATTGTTCCTTCTCGTCAACCTTAGAATCTTACAGCACAGGAGGCCGCCATTTGGCCCATAATGTCTGTTCCGTCTCGAACATATATTCCATTCTATTTTAAAAGTTACTGTCTAACCAGCTTTCACCACTCTTTCAGGCAGTGAATTCCCACTGATAACAACTCGTACGGACATGTCTTCTCATTTCCCTTTTGATTCATTTGCTAGTTACTTTAAATCTGTATCCTCTGGTTTCCAATCCTCTTGCCAATGGAAACAGTTTCCGCTTATTTACGCTATCGGAGTATTGATAATACAGCTGCTACAAAGCAAACTGTACCAAACATTATACAATTGCTGTTTCAGATGTTAGCCGGGCTAGGATTCAGGTATCTAAGCAACTTAGGGTGGTTATTATATAATTGTGTCTTTGGGTGTGATAGTAACGCATTCATGTCTAAGCTTGATGTAATATTCAAGTGATACAATAATTGTACTTTAAAGCTACATTAGGTTTATATTGCAAATCACAATCATTTTTGAAAAGATTGTTTTTGCAATGAAAGACTATTTAATGTGTGGGGGATGCAGTGTCTGGAATTCTTTTTGCGTTATATTTATTTTTATTGCATTTTTCTGCAACTCTGTGTTGACTCTCTCTTGGGTAAAGTTTTGTTGGCATCAGCAACCCTCCTGTGTCTCACCTGAGAGGTTATCCTTCACGTGTGACCCTTGACAATCAAACCATCGCAACCAAGTTGAATCATATCCTTAAATAATATTCACTTAAGGATCACAGAAGCATAGAAACAGGATGAGGCCATTCAGTCCCTGGAGTCTGTTCCACCATTTGTTTTTTTAAAATGTATCCTTTAATGCAATGTGGGTGTCACTGACGAGGCCAGGATTTGTTGCCCATCCCTAATTGCCTTTGCTAGGTCTTTGCAGAGGGCAGTTAAGTGTCAACCACATTGCTGTGGGGCTGGAGTCACATGTAGGCATGTGAACAAAACAGGTAAGGATGGCAGATTACCTTCTCCAAAGGACATTAATGAACCAGATGGTTCAGTCAATGAGAGTTTTATGGTCACCATTACTGAGACTGGGCAGCTTATTAATTGAACTTAAATTGGTGGGATTTAAACCCGTGCCACCAGAAAATTAGTGTGGGCCTCTGGATTACTAATCATAGAATCTCTAAGTTAAGGAGGAGGCCATTTCGCCCATCGAGTCTGCACCGACCACAATCCCACCCAGGCCCTATCCCCGTAACCCCACTTATTTACCGATAGTCTCCCCTGATACTAAGGAGCAGTTTAGCATAGCCAATCAACCTAACCTGCACATCTTTGGACTGTGGGAGGAGACCGGAACATCCGGAGGAAACCCATGCAGACACGGGGAGAATGTGCAGACTCCACACAGACAGTCACCAGAGGACGGAATTGAACCCGGATCCCTGGTGCTCAGTGCTAACCACTGTGTCAGCATTACCCCTTGATTAGATCATGGCAAATTTATATTTCATCTCCATTTACAAGCTTTTTCCCCACATCATTTGACTAAAAATAGCTTACCTCATAAAAATCATTAAATCTTGAAAAATGAAATTGACACACCACCAGACGTGGGGGTGTGTGTGGAGGGGGGGGAAGTGCGGGGGGGGGGGGGGGGGGGGGAGTTCTAGATCATCATTATCCTTTGTGTGAAAACATGCTGCCTGACTTCACTCCTGAATGCTCATTTTAAGATTGCCCTGCTATTCTGGATCCCCCATTTGGGAAAAAAAAGATTCTCTGGGTGAAATCTTACCAAAAACGAAATGGTGGAGTGATGGTTCTGGCGAGAAAAACAGCGAGTTTTTCTCCAGAGAAACACGCCAGTCTTCTCTCCAGATCTTCCCACAACAAAGCAGCTGGGCATGTTTCACGATGTGGAGATGCCGGCGTTGGACTGGGGTAAGCACAGTAAGAAGTCTCACAACACCAGGTTAAAGTCCAACAGGTTTATTTGGTAGCAAATACCATAAGCTTTCGGGTGGATTTATGTCACATTATCAGCAACCCCCACAGCTTTCCCCCTGATCTTGCAGAATCTTACTAGCTGTTCTGTCTGGAGACAATACACATCTCTTTAACCTGTGTTTAATGTTCCCTCCACCCACATTATCTGTACCTTTAAGACCTGGCTGGCTGTAGAGATTTGCATTCTAATTAGTATTCTGTAACTTGATTTCTGTGTCTCTGTGCACGGTTGGAGAACAGATTTTCACTCCATCTGACGAAGGGGCAGCGTTCCGAAAGCTTATGGTATTTGCTACCAAATAAACCTGTTAGACTTTAACCTGGTGTTATGAGACTTCTTACTATGTTTCACGCCGTCAGGTGTGTGGGTGCGGGATGGGGAAGGATCATTGACCCACTGGCAAAGCCCATTGAGATCAGGGCACCATGTTTAAAGAGCACCCTGATCGGACCAAACAATGACCTCCCCACACCACCAGCCCACCACGGAGGTCTGAGGCTCCCCTGCATCCAACCATCCCCCTCCCCCCTCCCCTCCCCCCCCACTTGATCAGAGCCGTTTTCTCCCTTCCCTCCCAAATATTGCCAGCATCGGATTCCTTCCCCTCCCCCCAACCGAACAGTTGATGCCAGCAACCCCCCTCCGCCTGAACACGGACCCCTCTCCCGCACCAAACGGCATTGACAGAACCCCAGCTTCCACATCTGCTCCTGCCCACCTCCCCCATGAGGCTCCCACTGGGAGCCACCCTGGCATTGCCCCTTGGCACAGGTTGGCACTGCCAGGCCACTGCCCAGTCATGTCCCTCTCCCCCTGAGGCTATACTCACCTTTAAACCCCTGGGTGGATCCACACAACAGGTTCACATCTGGGTAAACCTGTTGTAGACCTCACTGATGTGGCAGTTTGAATATACGCACTGGTGGTGTGGGGGGCGGGGGGGGGGGTGGTTGTGGTGTGGAGGTGGGGTTAATATCTGGCAGGGGGTGTTGAATAATATGTTAATATATTAAAATGAATGTATAACAGGTTCACACCCATAACTGGCGAGGAGTGGCTGGCCAGCATTTACTGCCCATTCCTAATTGCCCTTGAGAAGGTGGTGGTGAGCTGCTTTCTTGAATCGCTGCAGTCCACGTGCTGTGCTGTGGGTTGACCCACAATGCCGTTAGGGACGGATTTTGACCCAGTGACTGCAAAGGAACGGCGATATATTTCCCAGTCAGGATGGGGAGTGGCTTGGAAGGGAACTTCCCATATATCCCATGGGCGGCACGGTAGCACAGTGGTTAGCACTGCTGCTTCACAGCTCCAGGGACCTGGGTTCGATTCCCGGCTTGGGTCACTGTCTGTGTGGAGTTTGCACATTCTCCTCGTGTCTGCGTGGGTTTCCTCCGGGTGCTCCGGTTTCCTCCCACCGTCCAAAGATGTGCGGGTTAGGTTGATTGGCCATGCTACAATTGCCCCTTAGTGTCCTGGGATGCGTAGATTAGAAGGATTAGTGGGTAAAATATGTAGGGATATGGGGGTAGGGCCTGGGTGGGATTGTGGTCAGTGCAGACTCGATGGGCCGAATGGCCTCTTTCTGTACTGTAGGGTTTCTACGATTTCTATGATCTGCTGCCCTTGTCCTTCTAGATGGAAGTAGTCATGGAAGTGCTGCCTAAGGATCTTTGGTGAATTGCTGCAGTGCATTTTGTAGATAGTACACACTGCTGCTACTAAGCGTCGGTGGTGGAGGAAGTGGATGTTTGTAGATGTGGTTGAAATCAAGCGGGCTGCTTTGTTCTGGATGGTGTTAAGCTTCTTGAATGTTGCTGGAGCTGCATCCATCCAGGCATGTGGGGAGTATTCCATCACGCTCCTGACTTGTGCCTTGCAGATAGTGGATAGGCTTTGGGGAGACAGGAGGTGAGTTACTCGCCGCAGTATTCCTATCCTCTGACCTGCTCTTGTAGCCACTCTATTTATGTGGTGAGTCCAGTTGAGTTTCTGGTCAATGGTAACCCCAAGGTTGACAGTGGGGGATTCAGTGATGGTAACACCAATGAATGTCAAGGGGTGGTGATTAGAGTGTTTCTTATTGGTGATGGTCATTGCCTGGCATTTGTGTGGCGTGAATGTTATTTGCCACTTGTCAGCCCAAGCCTAGATATTGTCCAGATTTTGTTGCATTTGAACAAGGACTGCTTCGGTATCTGAGGAGTCACGAATGATGCTGAACATTGTGTAGTTATCAGTGAACATCCCCATTTCTGATTTTTTGACAGAGGGAAGGTCACTGATGAAGCTACTGAAGATGGTTGGGCCTAGGACATCACCCTGAGGGACTCCTGCAGAGATGTCCTGGAGCTGAGACGACTGACCCTCCACAACCACAACCATCTTCCTATGTGCCAGGCATGACTCCAATCAGCGGAGAATTTGCCCCCTGATACTCATTGATTCCAGTTTTGCCGAGTGTGATGCCACACTCAGTCCAATGTGGCCTTGACGTAAAGGGCTGTCACTCTCAGCTCACTTCTGGAATTCAGCTCATGTCCATATTTTGAACCAAGGCTGTAATAGGTCAGTGACCCCAGCAAAACCCAAACTGGGCGTCAGTGTTTGGTGACTTCCCAGATAAGCCTTCTCCATTTGTTCAGTTGCAAGTCAGGGTCTCACACGAGTTGGCAGAGATTTTTGATCTCTTCAGAGGTGCTTTGATGATACCTTTGCAGGGACTTGAGGTGACTTCCATTCATAGTCCAAGTTTCTGAGCCATATAAAAGCCAAAACCATTGACTACTCTATGGTTCAAGACCTACCTATCTCAGCCTTGAATATATTCAAATGGATCAGCCTTTATAGCTCTCTAGGGTAGAGAATTCCAAAGGTTCATGATCTTATGAGAAGAAATTATTCCTCACCTTTATCATAAAGGGGCGAGCTGCTTTCTGAAACTATGTCTCTATGAGGGGAAACATCCTCTCAGTATCTACCCCTGAACTATTTCCAATGGAATTAAATCTTTCCCTGTACAAGAAGACCATGAAGCACTCTAGTCGCGGTCTTATCAAAGCACTGTGGATTTTTGGCAAGACTTCCTTACATTTATACTCCATCCTCCTTGCAACAAAGGCCATAATTCCACTTGTCTTCCTAATTACTTTACTGGACCTGCATGCTAACTTTCTTGCATTTCATGTATGAGGACATCCAACACCCTCCGTACCACAGCATTCTGTCGCCTCCATCTAAATAATAATTTATTTTTCTATTCTTCCAACTAAAATGGATAACCTCTCAATTTCCCACATTGTACACCACATGCCAAATGTTTGACAACTCACTTAACCTATCGATATCCATAGAACCATAAGAAAAGATACAGCACAGAAGGAGGCAATTCGGCCTATCTTGTCCATGCCAGCACGAGGACCCCTTTGCAGACATTTTGTTTCCTCCACACAACTGTGCTGAAGAAGAGTCATATAGACTTGAAAAGTTAACTCTGTTTCTCTCTCCACAGATGCTGCCAGACTTGCTGAGTTTATCCAGTATTTTCTATTCTTATTTCAGATTTCCAGTATCCGCAGTATTTTACTTTTATTAATATTAAAACCATAGAACCATAGAAAATTACAGCTCAGCAACAGGCCTTTTGGCCATTCTTGTCTGTGCCCAACCATTTTTTGCCTAGTCCCACTGACCTGCACTTGGACCATATCCCTCCACACCCCTCTCATCCATGAACCCGTCCAAGTTTTTCTTAAATGTTAAAAGTGACCCCCGCATTTATCACTTTATCCAGTAGCTCATTCCACACTCCCACCACTCTCTGCGTGAAGAAGCCTCCCCTAATATTCCCTTTAATCTTTTCCCCTTTCACCCTTAACCCATGCCCTCTGGTTTTTTTCTCCCCTAGCCTCAGTGGAAAAAGCCTGCTTGCATTCACTCTATCTATACCCATCAAAATCTTGTACACCCCTATCAAATCTCCCCTCATTCTTCTACGCTCCAGGGAATAAAGTCCCAACCTATTCAATCTCTCTCTGTAACTCATCTTCTCAAGTCCCGGCAACATCCTTGTGAACCTTCTCTGCACTCTTTCAACCTTATTTACATCCTTCCTGTAACTAGGTGACCAAAACTGTACACAATACTCTAAATTTGGCCTCACCAATGCCTTATATAACCTTACCATAACACTCCAACTTCTTTACTCGATACTCCGATTTATAAAGGCCAATGTACCAAAGGCACTCTTTACCCCAACCCTATCCACCTGTGACGTCACTTTTAGAGAATTCTGTACCTGTATTCCCAGATCCGTCTGTTCAACTGCACTCTTCAGAGTCCTACCATTTACCCTGTACGTTCTTCTTTGGTTTGTCCTTCCAAAGTGCAATATCTCACACTTGTCTGCGTTAAATTCCATTTGCCATTTTTCAGCCCATTTTTCTAGTTGGTCCAAATCCCTCTGCAAGCTTTGAAAACCTTCCTCACTGTCCACTACACCTCCAATCTTTGTATCATCAGCAAATTTGCTCATCCAATTTACCACATTATCATCCAGATCATTGGTATAGATGACAAACAACAATGGACCCTCTTTGCTTCCCACCTTTCTTTGTATTGTCAACAGATTTGTTTACAACAAACTCACTTGGTACCTTCATCTAAGTAATTACTCTAGACTGTAAATAGTTGAGGCCCAGCACAGGATCTCTGTGGGATCCCACTAGTTATAGTTCGTCAGCCTGAAAATTACCCATTTATTCCAATTCTGCTTTCTGTTTGTTTGCCAATCATTCATCAATTATAATATATTACCACCAACACCATGGGCTTTTATCTGATGCAGAATTCTTTCATGTGAGACTTTAATAAATGCCTTTTGGAAATCCAAATACACTACATCTACTGCTTCCCCTTTATCTAGCCTGCTTGTTACATCATCAAAAAAGAAAGAACATGAGATCTGACCAAGAATCGCTGTGATTGAAATAATACTTACTGACTTTTGTATTCAAGCTTCCTTGAGATACAAGGCCAGCTTTCCACTAGCCTTTTTGAGTACCTTTTTCGTGAGCTTTTAGTGATCGGTACAAATGGGTACTCACGGATCACTGGATTGTGGTTCAGAATATTGGTTTTGATACAGCAACATATTGAAGCATAAAACCACTGAGGGAGGGGGTAGAATATTGCTTTAAGTCCATTTCCCCTCAGGAAAGGAACAACAAACAAAGAAAATCTATATGTCTACTGCAAATGATGAATTGAATGCATTGATTTAAATTAATTATCTCTAGTCACTGGGATATGCCAGAGCATAAAACAAACACAACATACAGACGCTGATTTTACTTTGGTTTAGTGATATAGTAATGCTGCTTAGTTCCAGCATGCACCAATTATACAACCTACAGCAACAACAAAGTAAATGTGATCAACTTTCTAAGGCCAGGGGCTGGAAAAGCGTGTTTTCTTTTTAACCGATCCCCAGCTTTAGTAAATCTGGCAAGTTTACACTGTGTTGTCACAGGTTTAGTCCAACCCCGTGGACTGGAGCTACGAAAACTAATAAAAAACAAGTGGTGAGTTTCAAATTTACACCCACTTGCCAGGCTACCTGAGCACTTGGATTGTTGTGAAATTGTGCAAATATCGTGGACAAGATCATCTATGACTAATGGGAAAGGGTTCAGCAAACAGCCCTCAACAAGGGAGAGGCTTCAAGCAGAAAATGAGCTGCTTATAAATGGTGTTAACTGATAGGATGTTAGTTTCACAAACAGGAAGGAAACTTGGTGTGGTAGAGCAAGTTCTAAGTAACGCTGACTAAATGAGGACCTGGCCACAGTTAACATGATGTGGAGATGCCGGCGTTGGACTGGGGTAAGCACAGTAAGAAGTCTCACAACACCAGGTTAAAGTCCAACAGGTTTATTTGGTAGCAAATACCATAAGCTTTCGGAGCTTGCTGCTCCTTCGTCAGATGGAGTGGTCTGAGGAGACCACTCCATCTGACGAAGGAGCAGCAAGCTCCGAAAGCTTATGGTATTTGCTACCAAATAAACCTGTTGGACTTTAACCTGGTGTTGTGAGACTTCTTACCACAGTTAACATACCATGATCACCAATCAATACAAGCTCACCTTTCTATACGGCTTAAGTCGATAAGAATCTCAAAACATTTTATGAAATGGACACAAAGAGAAGTAAGGGAATTAGGGAGAAGAAGGAAGGTTGAAGTCATGGTGAAAGTGTTCAGTTTCTATGAGCTTCAGAGAGAAATATCAAGTGAGTTTGTTAGAGAGTTACACAGGGAAGGAACATGGGGCTGCAAACTCAACCTGTGCAATACAGAAAGCAAAGATTGAGGGCTAAAGATTGATGTACATTTATTCTTAGATGCAGTGATCACAATTTGTGGCTGCCTAGACCCATTGAGGCAGGCAACAAACAAACTTGGTGCTCCACCTCATGCAGCTAATTGTAGTTTTGGTCTGAATGGGGTCCACACTGCTGGCTGCCTTAGCATTCAGCAGGGGATTGAGCAATGTGCGTTGATAGCATGTGGTGCAGCCAACCTGCTCCTCTTAAAGGCAGTCTGTCTTTCTTAAAGGGGAACTGCACTCATTGGAAGGGAGCAGCTGGCTGCTTGTGCTGAATACTGGTTGCATATAGAAGCTACACAAATGGAACACCAGGGAAGGACGAGGGTGGCACAGTGGCTAGCTGCCTCACAGCGCCAGGGTCCCGGTTTTGATTCCGGGCTTGGGTCACTGTCTGTGTGGAGTTTGCACATTCTCCCCGTGTCTGTGTGGGTTTCCTCCGGGTGCTCCAGTTTCCTCCTACAGTACAAAGATGTGCGGGATAGGTGGATTGGCCATGCTCAATTGCTTCTTCGTGTCAGGGGGACGAGCTAGGGTAAATGCATGGAGTTATGGGGATAGGGCCTGGATGGGATTGTGGTTTGCGCAGACTCGATGGGCTGAATGGCCTCCTTCTGCACTGTAGGATTCTATGATCTGTAATCTCCTAGATCCACAGGTGAAGCTCCAAAGGCCTTAGTGTTGGAGGTTGACAGAAGGTGGGAGGTAATATTTCTGTAGGTGCGTCAAGCACCAACACAGATTCTTCAAAAGGAAAGGCAGTAGGTGGCCAAGAATATCAATGCTTGGGGTCTAGCCCCAAAAACCTAGCTGCAAAGGAATTATTTTATTCATTGTCCTTTCAACCGCTTAGGCTGCTCAATGCACCACACCACAATCATTCACCCATTTGCAGTTATAACGATTAGAAAAAGCCATTATTTCAGTGTCAACAATGGCAGGAAGTGTTAAGAAGTAATTTGACTGCTTCTCAACACAGATGAGTGAACCCACTGTCCCATTCCAATACTCACATGTGTATTCTTTAGTGGTAACCACAGGAAAGTAATCAGGAGCACGTATTCTGGGCGATTTTTCTCTCTCTAACCCAGGGCCAATTGTAGTACTTTACTGTTGCTCTTGCCCGAGATGAACAAATTGAACCTGTTGGGTGATGACACAGTTAAACTTCAGGGAAGAATGTTTTACTACCAAAGAAACACCTGCAGGCATAATGGATGCGGCAGGCCTAATAGATACTTCAAACACAGGGAGGTAATGTGAATGCTACCTTTGAAGTTGAAAGGATGAGAATAACATGGAGAAAAGTTCTGTAGAGTTGGACAATGAGCCAAGAAAGTGTTGGAAAAGACCAATAAAATATTCCCTACTTTAGGAGGCAGTTTAAGCTCCCAAGAATAACTACTGCCAATGTAGGAAGTAGCCTCCCATCTCCTCACACTGGGGACTGTTACTTGACTCGACAGCTGAACGGTCTCTTAGTCAGACATCTTTGTTACATTGGTTAATTATATTTCTTCGCATTTGAGGTGTGCGCTTTGAAGAAGTTGTGGTGGGAAGGAAACAGATCTATGCAGTATGTTATATTACAAGTGCTAAAATATAGAATCACAATGCCTGCAGTAACCCTGTAGTCACTCACCACATTACTGCAATTGAGAAGCTACTTATCTTACGAAATTTTGTGCGCACTCCACATCGATTACGCTTCTGGTATACTATTTCAAAGTATGAAAAGCATTCTGACAAAAGAAACCAATCGCTTCCTGTTTGTTTCTTCTGACCTTGCAATTAAGCACCTGCTCTCGATAATTAATCTCAACCAAGACTCAGGTTGTGCCTTTTTGGGCCACTTCCCTATGGGGAGTTTTGGAGCAGAAATCTTAAGAGACTGGTCAGGATCAACACAGCTCCACTTGAGCAACTGAACATCACACTGGGTATTTCAGACATCACACTATCAGCACGGTGACACAGTGGTTAGCATACTGCCTCACAGTGTCACGAGATCCGGCCTTGGGTGACTGTGGAGCTTGCACATTCTCCCCGTATCTACATGGTTTCCTCCGGGTGCTCTGGTTTCCTCCCACAGTCCAAAGATGTGCAGGTTAGGTGGATTAGTCATGGTAAATGTGTGGGGTTACAGGAGTAGGGTGGGGTGGTGGGCCTGGGTAAGATACTCTGTCAGAGAGTCAGTGCGGACTTGATGGGCTGAATGGCCTCCTTCTGCACTATATGGTATTCTATAATTTTAAGCAATGCCATAGCAAATGGAGAGAGACACTGGGGAACTGTTGGTGCTTAAAAAAATGGAGGCAGGACCATTTGATGTTCCGAAGGCAGATTACTTTAATTAACTGAGTGATGTGCAGTAACAAACGGAAGAGCCGTAAAGGTAGAATTTAGTTTTGCGCCAATTTCCCACTCCTAGTTACTACCAAATGGAAATGCACTTTTCTGAATGTTGATTATAGTGCGACAGAGTTTGTCCCGAATGGATGCTTTGGGTGAGGTATTTGAGAACTGTGGATGTGGACTTTTGAGTTGTTGCCTTCAGGACAAGAGTGGAGAAATTGGGAAAAACAAATACAGTGAATTAGATAAGAACACTAAGCAGTTAGTTCTCATGGACCAGTGACGTGAAGTTAATAGCAACTCCAAAAGCAATTTTCTGAATTCACCAAGGCTGACAGCAGGCAAAACATGTTATTTATTGGGTTACGCTGACCACCAGGTTTGGAAAACCCAGCAAACTTCCTGTGAGTTTGCCGCCAGTGTAGGATACTCATGCAATGGGGGCTGGTGGCATTAGCACACCGTGAAATGAGACAAAAGCTGCTGCAGTTAACTTTAATTGCTGCCGGCTACCCGCCCTATCAGAAATACTTCTTAAGCCTGTGAAATGAGTAAAGTTAATTTATTAGTCACAAGTAAGGCTTACATTAACACTGCAATGAAGTTACTGTGAAAAAAAACCCCAGTCGCCACACTCCGGCACCTGTTCGGGTACACTGAGGGAGAATTTGGCATGGCCAATTCATCTAACCTGCACATCTTGAGAGGAAGCCGGAGCACCCAGAGGAAACTCACACGCAGACACAGGCAGAATGTGCAAACTCTACACAGACAGTGACCCAAGCCGGGAATCGAACTCTGGTCCCTGGCGCTGTGACGCAGCAGTGCTAACCACTGTGCCACCATGCCGCAGATACACTGTGATTGAATGCAGAACTCTCTGCTCCACCACATAGTTTCACGTTAGAAGTCTAATAGCTTAAGTGTGACCAGCTACAATTTAACTGTTCTACTAATGCCAAACAATCTGTTTAACAACATCTCAGGTTGCTTTGTTTTCAAACTCAAGGTCTGGTTTTTCTCTTCTACACTACAGTTTACAATTTGAAGCTAAAACTTGGCTCAATCTCATACGGGTCAGTATACCATGTTTCTGTCTTTTATTTCTCGTCAATTCTCACTCCTCCTGCTCCTCAGGGGGCAGGATTACATTTCTACAACGTTTTATGTCTGTTGCCCGTCACAAAATGCTTCGCAAAGATAAATTACCTTCGAGTGTAGCTCATTGCTTTGTGGCAATCTGTACCCAGCAAGGTCCTACCAAGAGCAGCAATGAGTTGAATGACCTGTTAATTTAGTTCAGATGGCATGTTGTTATGGTCCTGATAGCTAGTGAATGAAGGAAGAAATGAGAGCCAGTCCTTACATGGAACGGATTTATGCATAGTGTAAAACCTCTGACTTCACTCGACAACCATGTCAGCAAGTATCTCTTTATATGTGCTCAATCCAATCAATGTCCTCCACCAATGTGTATTTAATCTCAATTGATACAATTAACACACGTAGCTGAAGGATGAATGTTGGCCATGTCACTGGAATTCCCTGACCTTCTTCAATAAAGTGTCAGGGATCTTTCACATCAAAGAGAGAGCAGACTGGGCCTAATATCTAATCTAAAATGCAGCAGAGATAGGGGAGAATAAAGTAGTAGAGGTATTTGGGGATAATAATAAGGAACTCAAACTAAATATGCTGGGGAACAGAGAACCAGTGTGAGACAATGAGAATAGGAGTGATAAGCGATAACTTCGTATGGGATATGTTATGTGCTGTTTAGATAGTCATAACAAAGTTATACAACTTCAGCTCTGGGCTATGTCCATTATTTTCTTGCTTGTTTCTCCCATCTAAGGACATAGGGGCCTGTTATAGGTAGCATGGACTGCGGAGCCTGACTGCACCTTGTGCAATGCCAAAGGAATTCTGGTTCAAGTTGCAGGGTGAGTATCAGTGGATTATATGATTACTGCTAATTATAGAAAGGATGCTGGGGCCTTACACTCATCACTACCGATTACATATAGACTATGTCCAGCATTTTACATGGCTCGGGCAGGTGTGCAGCTGATCCAGAAGCACATAAAATCACGCGAGAAGACATTGCACATATGTCCTGACATCATCATGCCCTTGCATGATATTTCAGTTGGTGGGCGTGGGTCGGAAGTGTGCCCACCAACAAGCAAGAAGCCAATTTAAATTAATTAAGCAGCAATTGACTGGGATTTTATGCTGTCCGTCTGCCTTCACGGTTGACGGGTGGATCTATTGGCAAGGCAGCCTTTACGTTTTAGCTGCAACCTTGTTCAGGGTGGGTCACGAATGTGTCTGGGGACGGAGGTCTGTGTCTAAATTGCGCTGCCCAGACACTCATGGCATAGTTTTTCCACTGAGTTTTATTTTAAACAAGCCAGCTCCGCAGTGGCTGTCCCTGAGGAAGCACATTAGAAGCACCAACCTGCACGCTTCTTTTTCTCGATGCCCGCCCTCCCATTGCAGCGCTCAACCTTTCACAGAGCGCATTTCACCCTGAATGACCTTTAACTGGCCAACCAGTGTAATATCGCGTTAACAACATGATCTCGGGCGAGAGCGGGTTTCACATCTGCTCCTGCTTATACCAACTTTGGCCGTGCTCGAACATAAAATCCAAGCCGTGCCTTATTGTGTTGTCAGTTATGAATGGAATCTGGGTGGTACCATAATTACTACGTTAATGGCGTAATTCCAGTGAGGTATTGGTTGAATCAAAATGACTCCCTTGTTTCCTCCTTGTGAATCCCTTCCCCCCTGCATTCGGTTTCTAGTCTTCCTCAGCTTCACCAATGCATGGGTAGCCTCCTAGTTCTTGGAACTTCTAGTAGAACAGTTGTCACAAACCTACAAAGGTAATCAACTGCCGTTATAAGGTAAATACATTGACAGTTGTGGGTGTCACATGATCAGACATCACTTGATCAGAAGTCATGTGGTCAAACTACCTGGAACACCTCCAGAGTTGCCAACTGTATTCACCACACACAAGCTACAGACTCTTTTAATCTCCTGAGTGACAGTTCCATTGTGGACATATTAGATTGTTCTTGGAAACTTCTTGTGAGAAAAGCACAAACGATTAAAACAGAAACAGGGTGATATTAACCACTGATACATGGCTGTTTATACACCAGAAGCTTTAATCATAATAAACCTGATGGCTGTACAATTATGCTGCCAAGATTTTTTGCAAATGAATATTACAACAGGCACTCACGGTAGTGAAATATTTATGTAAATCAGATTTTACAAGGAGGTCATTATTACAGATGTAAAACCATTTTGTATTATTAATGTGCATCTGCCTTTATGGTGTCTTAGTTGATAAATGGGTTAAGTTTGCCACACACTTGGGGTTGGTCCAGCCAGCTAAGTCTATAATGAAATATTCAGAAATTTCTTAAGTGTAAACCACACAGCAAAAGGCAGACATCGGAGAGGAAAGGGCAAAATTTCTGAAATAAAAGTCAATTTGTTTTGTCCACTGACTGTATTCCAGGATGGGACATACAAAGGTTTTCAAACTGTGATTTTGTACCGTCAGAGATGAGTCACACAGATTCAAACAGGCCCTTGTCACATTAGTATGAACATAATCCCTTTTCTTTCTGCTTTTCCCAAATTTCAAATACGCCAATCAACTTTAGTTGTTATTTATTCTGTCCTCGAGACCAGCTCGAACTAGTTGCAGATGATGTGGAGATACCGGCGTTGGACTGGGGTGGGCACATTAAGAAGTCTCGCAGCACCAGGTTAAAGTCCAAAAGTTTATTTGGGATCATGAGCTTTCGGAGCACTGCTCCTTCATCAGGTACCTACCTACCTCTCCACTCACCTGATGAAGGAGCAGCGCTCCAAAAGTTCGTGATTCCAAATAAGCCTGTTGGATTTTAACCTGGTGTTGTGAGATTTGTAGTTGCAGATGCTCACTGATCTGCAAACCCACAATGAATCTGAGCAGAAGGCGGCAACATCGTGCGTCTACAGGGAGATACTGACCAGAGTGCCTCTATTGCCTTGGAATCGTCACTCCACTTATGCCCAAACCCTTCCTGTTGGGCTCGGCAAAGGACTTGATGTGACACACAAACAAGACAGAGGAGAAAGAACAGCCTTGCCTGACTCCAGGTTTGAACAGCAAGCTTTCTGATTCCAAATTATTGATTACATCTGTGCAGAGCAATGGCCTAGTGCTATTATCGCTAGACTATTAATCCAGAAACTCAGTTAGTGTTCTGGGGACCCAGATTCGAATCCCACCATGGTGGATGGTGGAATTTGAATTCAATAAAGAAAAAATCTGGAATTAAGAATCTACTGAAGACCATGAAACGATTGCCAATTGTTGGAAAAGCCCATCGGTTCACTAATGTCCCAGCAGCTCCAGTCTCTCTTCATAGCTGAAACACTCCAGCCCAGGCAACGTCCTGCTGAATCTCCTCTGTACCCTCTCTGGTGCCAATCACACCCTTCATATGGTGTGGTGACCAGAACTGCGCACACTACTCTAGCTGTGGCCTAATGAGCATTTTATACAGCTCCATCATAACCTCTTGCTCTTATAATCTATGCCTTGGTTAATAAAGGTAAATATCCATAGTCCATGGGGAGGCAATGGCCTGTGGTATTGTTGTTAGACTATTAATCCAGAAGCTCAGCTAATGTTCTGAGGACCTGGGTTCGAATTCTGCCGCGACAGCTGGTGGAATTTGAATTCGATTTTTTTTTAAAAATCTGGAATTAAGGATCTACTGATGACCATGAAACCATTGTCGATTGTCAGAAAACCCATCTGGTTCACTAATGTCCTTTAGGGAAGGAAATCTGCCATCCTTACCCGGTCTGGCCTACATGTGACTCCAGAGCCACAGCAATATGGTTGAGTCTCAACTGCCCTCCAAAGGCAACTAGGGATGGGCAATAAATGGCCTTATGGTACTTATGGTATTTGCTACCAAATAAACCTGTTGGACTTTAACCTGGTGTTGTGAGACTTCTTACTGTGCTTGCCCCAGTCCAACGCCGGCATCTCCACATAATAAATGCTGGCCAGCCAGCGACACCCATGTCCCACGAATAAATTTTTAAAAAGCAGTTGGATCCAACTGTGAATTCCCTCCCCAAACCCCACCTTGGAGATTGTGTCCATCATGTGTGTGTGCAATGTTCTATTTAAAGGTCTCCTCCGCCGGTCCAAGTTAATTAAGCAGTTGTCCACCCTCCTATCCTGTACGTTGTTAACCATATCACCGAGTAGCACGAGGCCCTCATCCTGCCGGATGCAGCAGAGGCCTGGTACGAGTTGATCAGCAGCTCCAGAGCAGACCTGACCAAATTGACAATCACCTTGGACAGGATTCCAACATAGTCCATGTTCAGCTGAGGTATTTCTGACCTCTTCACTCTCCCCCTTCTGCTCCTAGGTGAGGAGATGATTCCAAGTGAAGTGATGATTCCAAGTGAATTCTGAGTTGTTGCTGACCAGAAGCATAGGCTTGCACATTTTTGGCAAATCCAGATCAAACCATTTGCACAAAGTTGAGTATAGCTCAACCGGTAAACAATCACTTCCATGATTTTTACTCACCTTGCAGCTTTGGACAGTCTCATCAGCTTGTTTGTGGGTAATCTGGACTTCCCTGCTGGCTGTTGTCCAAAACCTCTGAGATAGAGGACATGAACAACTTGGTAGCCACATCGTATAGCCTGGCATTAAAGGATTTGGAGATTTGCTTGTAAGCCCGGTTGCAAGAACATTAACTGTCTTCTTTCTTCAGGCTGCTAAACACAGAGCTCTCTATTTGTGTACATTTTGGAAGAAGATACACAAGCATGTCTCATCCTGCTTCATGGATTAAATTATAATCCAAGCAAGGGGAAACTAATAAAATGAAATCCTACTGGCTCTTAAAAACCAAGCTTGGCATTATCTAGTTTAAAATAATAAACATCCCAAGGCATCTCACCGACGTACTGTTAAGCAAACATTTACACTGAGCCATTTAGGTGATATTAGGTCAGGCTTTTGGCCAAAGGAGTCGGTATTAAATTAAATTCTTAAGGAGGAAAAAGAGATAGAGGGACACAGGGGTTTAGGGAGGGAATTCCAGGGATTAGGACCCAGGCAGCTGAAGGCACAGCTACCATGGTTTAGCAATTAAACACAGTAAGAAGTTTAACAACATCAGGTTAAAGTCCAACAGGTTTATTTGGTAGCAAAAGCCACACAAGCTTTCGGAGCTGCAAGCCCCTTCTTCAGGTGAGTGGGAATTCTGTTCACAAACAGAGCACATAAAGACACAAACTCAATTTACATGAATAATGGTTGGAATGCGAATACTTACAACTAATCAAGTCTTTAAGAAACAAAACAATGTGAGTGGAGAGAGCATCAAGACAGGCTAAAAAGATGTGTATTGTCTCCAGACAAGACAGCCAGTGAAACTCTGTGGGGGTTACAAATAGTGTGCCATGAACCCAATATCCCGGTTGAGGCCGTCCTCGTGTGTGCGGAACTTGGCTATCAGTTTCTGCTCAGCGACTCTGCGCCGTCGTGTGTCGCGAAGGCCGCCTTGGAGAACGCTTACCCGAATATCAGAGGCCGAATGCCCGTGACCGCTGAAGTGCTCCCCAACAGGAAGAGAACAGTCTTGCCTGGTGATTGTCGAGCGGTGTTCATTCATCCGTTGTCGCAGCGTCTGCATAGTTTCCCCAATGTACCATGCCTCGGGACATCCTTTCTTGCAGCGTATCAGGTAGACAACGTTGGCCGAGTTGCAAGAGTATGTACCGTGTACCTGGTGGATGGTGTTCTCACGTGAGATGATGGCATCTGTGTCGATGATCCGGCACGTCTTGCAGAGGTTGCTGTGGCAGGGTTGTGTGGTGTCATGGTCACTGTTCTCCTGAAGGTTGGGTAGTTTGCTGCGGACAATGGTCTGTTTGAGGTTGTGCGGTTGTTTGAAGGCAAGAAGTGGGGGTGTGGGGATGGCCTTGGCGAGATGTTCATCTTCATCAATGACATGTTGAAGGCTCCGGAGGAGATGCCGTAGCTTCTCCGCTCCGGGGAAGTACTGGACAATGAAGGGTACTCTGTCCACTGTGTCCCGTGTTTGTCTTCTGAGGAGGTCGGTGCGGTTTTTCGCTGTGGCGCGTTGGAACTGTTGATCAATGAGTCGAGCGCCATATCCTGTTCTTATGAGGGCATCTTTCAGCGTCTGGAGGTGTCTGTTGCGATCCTCCTCATCCGAGCAGATCCTGTGTATACAGAGGGCTTGTCCGTAGAGGATGGCTTCTTTAACGTGTTTAGGGTGGAAGCTAGAGAAGTGGAGCATCGTGAGGTTATCCGTGGGCTTGCGGTACAGTGAGGTGCTGAGGTGACCGTCCTTAATGGAGATGCGTGTGTCCAAGAATGCAACCGATTCCGGAGAGTAGTCTATGGTGAGTCTGATGGTGGGATGGAACTTGTTGATGTCATCATAGAGTTGTTTCAGTGATTGTTCACCATGAGTCCAAAGGAAGAAAATGTCATCGATGTATCTAAATTATACTGGGTTTCAGGATGCCCTCGACATAGCCGGAGAGGTTCTCGCACAGGGTCCCATTGCCCGATACGATGGGACGGCCGGGTGTGTTTGCCTTGTGTATCTTCGGGAGGCAGTAGAGATCTCCAATGCGGGGAGTACGTGGGATGAGAGCACGGAGGGTGTTCTGAAGGTCCGGATCAAAGGTCTTGATCGGAGTGTTGAGTTGACGGGTGTGTTCTTTGGTCGGATCTGCAGGTAACTGTCTGTAGTGTTCCTGGTTGTTTAGTTGTCGGTACACTTCTTTGCAGTAATCCGTTCTGTTCAGTATGACGATGGCCCCTCCTTTGTCTGCTGGTTTGATGACAATGTTGCAGTTGGTCTTGAGAGCGTGGATGGCGTTACGTTGTGCTTGGGTGATGTTCGGGGCTGTCTTGTGAGTGCGGCTGATGAATTTGGTGTTGACGCACCTCCTGATGGCTTGGGCATACATGTCAAGTCGAGGGCAGTGGCCTTCCAGAGGAGTCCAATTCGACTCTTTCCTCTTCGGATGCACTGCGGATCTCTCTGTCGGCTGTTCCGGTTCATTGGCTGTCCAGACCTTCAGAACACCCTCCGTGCTCTCATCCCATGTACTCCCCGCGTTGGAGATCTCTACTGCCTCCCGAAGATACACAAGGCAAACACACCCGGCCGTCCCATCGTATCGGGCAATGGGACCCTGTGCGAGAACCTCTCCGGCTATGTCGAGGGCATCCTGAAACCCATTGTACAAAGAACCCCCAGCTTTTGTCGCGACACGACGGACTTCCTACAGAAACTCGGCACACATGGAGCAGTTGAACCAGGAGCGCTCCTCGTCACAATGGATGTCTCGGCACTCTACACCAGCATCCCCCATGACGATGGCATTGCTGCAACGGCCTCAGTGCTCAGCGCCAATAACTGCCAGTTTCCAGATGCAATTTTACATCTCATCCGCTTCATCCTGGACCACAATATCTTCACCTTCAACAACCAGTTCTTCATCCAGACACACGGAACAGCCATGGGGACCAAATTCGCACCTCAATATGCCAACATCTTCATGCACAGGTTCGAACAAGACTTCTTCACCGCACGGGACCTTCAACCGATGCTATACACTAGATACATCGATGACATTTTCTTCCTTTGGACTCATGGTGAACAATCACTGAAACAACTCTATGATGACATCAACAAGTTCCATCCCACCATCAGACTCACCATAGACTACTCTCCGGAATCGGTTGCATTCTTGGACACACGCATCTCCATTAAGGACGGTCACCTCAGCACCTCACTGTACCGCAAGCCCACGGATAACCTCACGATGCTCCACTTCTCTAGCTTCCACCCTAAACACGTTAAAGAAGCCATCCTCTACGGACAAGCCCTCCGTATACACAGGATCTGCTCGGATGAGGAGGATCGCAACAGACACCTCCAGACGCTGAAAGATGCCCTCATAAGAACAGGATATGGCGCTCGACTCATTGATCAACAGTTCCAACGCGCCACAGCGAAAAACCGCACCGACCTCCTCAGAAGACAAACACGGGACACAGTGGACAGAGTACCCTTCAATGTCCAGTACTTCCCCGGAGCGGAGAAGCTACGGCATCTCCTCCGGAGCCTTCAACATGTCATTGATGAAGATGAACATCTCGCCAAGGCCATCCCCACACCCCCACTTCTTGCCTTCAAACAACCGCACAACCTCAAACAGACCATTGTCCGCAGCAAACTACCCAACCTTCAGGAGAACAGTGACCATGACACCACACAACCCTGCCACAGCAACCTCTGCAAGACGTGCCGGATCATCGACACAGATGCCATCATCTCACGTGAGAACACCATCCACCAGGTACACGGTACATACTCTTGCAACTCGGCCAACGTTGTCTACCTGATACGCTGCAAGAAAGGATGTCCCGAGGCATGGTACATTGGGGAAACTATGCAGACGCTGCGACAACGGATGAATGAACACCGCTCGACAATCACCAGGCAAGACTGTTCTCTTCCTGTTGGGGAGCACTTCAGCGGTCACGGGCATTCGGCCTCTGATATTCGGGTAAGCGTTCTCCAAGGCGGCCTTCGCGACACATGACGGCGCAGAGTCGCTGAGCAGAAACTGATAGCCAAGTTCCGCACACACGAGGACGGCCTCAACCGGGATATTGGGTTCATGGCACACTATTTGTAACCCCCACAGAGTTTCACTGGCTGTCTTGTCTGGAGACAATACACATCTTTTTAGCCTGTCTTGATGCTCTCTCCACTCACATTGTTTTGTTTCTTAAAGACTTGATTAGTTGTAAGTATTCGCATTCCAACCATTATTCATGTAAATTGAGTTTGTGTCTTTATATGCTCTGTTTGTGAACAGAATTCCCACTCACCTGAAGAAGGGGCTTGCAGCTCCGAAAGCTTGTGTGGCTTTTGCTACCAAATAAACCTGTTGGACTTTAACCTGGTGTTGTTAAACTTCTTACTGTGTTTACCCCAGTCCAACGCCGGCATCTCCACATCTTAGCAATTAAAGTCAGTGAAGCACAAGAAGCCAGAATTAAGTGAGCGCAGGTATCTTGGAGGGTGGGGCAATTCTAGGGAAAGGGAGGGGAAGGCCATGGAGGGAACTAATAATAAGGTTGAGAACTTTGAAATCGAGATATCACTTGACTGGGAGCCAATGCAGCTGAGTAAACTAGATTTGGTGTAAGGATCTGGATAGCAGGGTTTTGGATGATGTCAAGTTTAGATCATAAGACATAGGAGCAGAATTAGGCCACTTGGTCCATCGAGTCTGCTCCATCATTCACTCATAGCTGATATTTCTCTCATCCCCATTCTCCTGCCTTTTCCCCATAACCCCTGATCCCATTATTAATCAAGAACCTATCTATCTCTGTCTTAAAGACACTCAATGACCTGGCCTCCACAGCCTTCTGCGGCAAAGAGTTCCACAGATTCACCACTCTCTGGCTGAAGAAATTCCTCCTCATCTCTGTTTTAAAGGATCTTCCCTTTAGTCTGAGGTTGTGCCCTCTGGTTCTAGTTTTTCCTACTAGTGGAAACATCCCCTCCACATCCACTCTATCCAGGCCTCGCAGTATCCTGTAAGTTTCAATAAGACCCCCCCCCCTCATCCTTCTAAACTCCAATGAGTACAGACCCAGAGTCCTCAACCGTTCCTCATACGACAAGTTCTTCATTCCAGGGATCATTCTTGTGAAACTCCTCTGGACCCTTGCCAAGGCCAGCACATCCTTCCTTAGCTACAGGGCCCAAAACTGCTCATAATATTCCAAATGAGGTCTGACCAGAGCCTTATACAGCCTCAGAAGTACATCCCTGCTTTTGTATTCTAGCCCTCTCGACATGAATGCTCCAGGTTTATGGAGGGTAGAATGTGAAAGACCTGCCAGGATGTGCTGGAACAGTCAAATTTAGAAGTGACAAAGGCATGCATGAGCATGGTCTTGGATGATAAACAACAACAATTAAATAACATGCAGCCTTTACAAAGGCACATGCCAAGGACATGTTCTAGACTGTCCTGACATATTTCAATTGGATCATTGCTGATTCATTACAAAAGTCGATCAGACTTAAAATTGAAATTGATCCAGCATCCACACCCTATTGGGGAAGAGATTTCAAAATTTTCACCACACTTCGCACAAAAATGTGTTTATTGATTTCACTCCTGAATGGCTGAGCTCTGAATGTAAGAATTTGCCCACTTCTGCTGAATCAAAGGAATTATGTGCTGGTCTCTACATTATAGAAAGGACACAGAAGCAATAGAGACCCTGCCCAAAGAGCTACAAGATAGTACCAGACGTGAGAGATCACAGATATTGGAAAGACTCAACAGGCTTTCTTCTTTTCAAAAAGATTTTTGAAAATTATATCCCTTCATAGTTGCTATGTAAAAATCCTGGAATTCCCCAACAGCAACATGGGTAAAGCTACACCACATGGGTTGCAGCAGGTTTTTCTTATTCATTCGTGGGACATGGGCATCGCTGGCTGGGCCAGCATTTATTGCCCATCCCTAGTTGCCCTTTGAGAAGGTGGTGGTGAGCTGCCTTCTTGAATCGCTGCAGCCCATGTTCTGTGGGCTGACCCACAATGCCGTTAGGTAGTGAATTCCAGAATTTTGAACTCGCGACTTCAACGGAATGGCGATATATTTCCAAGTCAGCACAGTTCAAGAAGGTGACAACCCCACCTTTTCATGGGCAATTAGGGATGTGCAATAAATACTGGCCTTGCCCGAGGTACCCACATTCCATGATGGAATGAAATAAAAATCCCATATTTTCCAGTCTCCACATATCTGAAGTCCCTCCCACCTGGTACCATTCTATAAACCTTCCCTGAACCCTCTCCAAGGCTTTGACATCCTGGTGTGCAAAATTGGATACAATGGTCCAAAAATAATTTTACAAGTTTAGCACCAACTTCCTTGCTTTCGTATTTTTTGTTTCCACTTATAAAGCCAAGAATGCCATGTACTTTTTTGTGATAAAGATACATGTTTACCAACTTGCCCCACCAAAGTTGTCCTGTTTTGTTCCAAACTTGTTTTGCAAAGTGAATTTATTCTCATCTTTCACAAGGCAAGAACAAACCACTCAAGACGTCGATCTCCCTCCTCAGCCTTGAGAGGAAGGTTGGAAGATGGACAGATTGGACAAGCTGGGAGTGCTCTCCTTGGAAAGGAGAAGACTGAGAGAAGATCTGATAGAGGTGTTCAAAATCATGAGGGAGCTGGACAGATTAGATTGCGAGAAACCGTTCCCCATGGCAGGAGGATCGAGAACCAGAGGACAGCGATTGAAGATGATTGTCAAAAGAAGCAATGGCGGCGTGGGAAAAAACCCTTTTAGGCAGCGAGTGGTTAGTATCTGAAATGTGTTGCCTGAGAGTGTTGAGGGAGGGCGGTGGATTCACTCAAAAGAGAATTGGATAACTATCTGAAGAGGGAAGCAAATTGCTGGGATAGGTGGAAAGGGCGGGTGGGCGTTGTTCTCGCAGAGCAGGCACAGACACAATGGGCCGAATGGCCTCCTGCCCAACTGTCACCTTCAAATTGATCTTGCTTTAGCTCCAAACCTGTTTCGCAAAGGGACGATTTTCCTTTTCGCAGCGTGGAGGGCGGCCAGCACGAACCACTCGAGCGCCGGTTCCCTCCCTGTGGTGAACCATCGTTGGTTACCACTGTGGGGTTGTTCTAATGTTGTTGTTGGGCTAGGGTGTTTACACTGTGGGATTAATACACCTGTGGTTGTTGCTGTTGTGGCACATCCCAGTCGGGCCCCGCCTCCTGGGAGAGGTATAAGACCCTCTGCTCGGGCGGGACCCCTTCAGTCTGGAGTGGTGTACTTGTGTTCTAATAGTTCCATTGTTAGACAATAAAAGCCTTCAGTTACCGAAGCCTTGTGCCTTGTGCTCGATTGACGTGCATCACTCCCCCCCCTCCTCAGTCTGACTGACTGCCCCCAAAATGGGCGCGAACTACAAATCCCGGCCTGCCTCACGGGCAGGGTGGGGGTTGGCGCAAGCGCACTGAGAGCGATCCCGGTGGCGGGGAGCATCGCGCAGACGCGTCCGGGTGCCCCGCCCTGTCTGAGCGCGCGCGCGGGTGAGGGAAAAGAAAGAGAGGCAGGTGCGCATGCGCACGGGGAAATGGAAGAGACGCGCATGCGCGTGGGGAATGCGAACAACCAGAGGCACGTGCCTGAGGATGGGTGGGACGCGCGCATGCGCGCAGGGACGGAGCGAGGCTTTGCGGGGAGATGGTGGTGAAGCGCGCATGCGCCGGGGAGAGGACAGACAGCGAGAAGTGCTGGAGGCAGAGGGTGGAGAGACGCGCATGCGCCGGAGGGATGGTTAGAGCGATACACGCATGCGCGTGGGCCGAGGTGCGCTTGGGGACGGGAGAAAGCCGAGCATGAGCAGGAGGGAGATGGCAGAGAGAGAGAGAGGGGGATGCGCATGGGCAGAGCTGCGCTTGGGGGCAGGAGGGCGATAGCAGAAAGAGAGAGGGAGAGGAGGAGGAGGAGGGAGACACGCATGCGCGTGGGCAGAGGGACCAGAGGCGCGCCTGAAGATGAAAGCGAGACGCGCATGCGCGGGAGGTGCCTACAGCGAGACACGCGCATGCGCGGGAGGGGGGAACCGAGCGGAGCGGGCTACGCGCACGCGCGGGAGGCGGCGGAAGTGGGGGCGGCACAAGAAACGGAGCGCGAGCGAGGCGGGCGGCCAGACGGGGAGCGAGCGGCCACAGAGAAACATCGTCTGTCTTTCTCAGCCGCAAACAGACAATATTCACCCGATAAGTTTCGCCTGGGAGCTTGCTGATTATTTCCGTGTGTTTTTTTTGAAAATATAAAATCCGTGTGGTTTGGCGGGCACTGTCAGGAGTGGACGGCCGGATCGTGAGTGAGAGGCGCCCGTCTGACTTTTTGCCCACACCTGGAGGAGTCCTCGCTCTCCGTCTCTCTGACTCTCCTCCCTCCCCCGCCCCGGACATGGTCGACTACCACGAAGCCAACTCGCAGTTCCAGCAGCCCAACCATGGGGACTACATGCAGCCCGAGGAGGACTGGGATCGCGACCTGTTGCTGGACCCGGCCTGGGAGCGACAACAACGGAAGGTAAACTCTTCACCCCACCCAGCCCAGCCCTCAGCCACCACCACCATCTTCCTCAGGAGAAAAACAAACCCACCCCAACGGATGATAAATCTTTGGCAAGGCATTCGGTAGGCGGAGGAGGGAAGGTTAGGGCCACGGGGAAACATCACATCTTCCATGTGCAAAGCATTGAATTGCACAAAGCCCCGCAGCTGGAAAAATGTTTCTTCTCTTTCTTTCCCCCCCTTTCCTTTTTTCAAAGCAGAAAACGGCAATGTGTGCTGCAGTCAGCGGTGTTTTCTTGTAAACGTCGCCAGCTTTTCTTCTTTCCCCCCACCACCCAACACAATGCTCTGAATTTCTGCAATCCTATTAATTCTAGGTGTGTGTACGCACGTACTGTAGGTATGTGTCACGCCTGTTAACTCGGGAGGTCTGAAAGAATTGAGCATTCGCTGTTATGGCTACCCTCTTTCAACTTAAGAGGCTGGATTTTTTTTCCTCAAACCAGGTTGCCTTTAGTTCACTTTACAGCCCTTTTCGATAGCTGGGCCAACAAGCTTCAAATTGGTGAAGGGCCAATCTGTTGGGAAAGCAAGTGAACTTTGGAGTTCAGGAATATAGACTGGCATTTATTACTTTGCCTTTGAATATTCCAAAAAACAGTCTGCTGGAGGGCAAAAAGCATATTCTGACCCGTTT
This sequence comes from Mustelus asterias, assembly GCF_964213995.1. Classification (NCBI taxonomy): domain Eukaryota; kingdom Metazoa; phylum Chordata; class Chondrichthyes; order Carcharhiniformes; family Triakidae; genus Mustelus; species Mustelus asterias. The sequence continues at coordinate 59,051,207 of NC_135824.1, forward strand.
TGTACTTGACGTCTGTGATTCAACCATACAAGGAGTTGAAGTGAGCTACCAAAGGTATTCAGATTTGCAAAGTAGCAACTTTGCAGTCTTGGACTTTGTTTTTTGTTTGCTTTGTTATTGCCACAAATAGGCTTACATTAACACTGCTATGAAGTTACTGTGAAGATCCCTTAGTTGCCACATTCCAGCACCTGTTCGGGTACACTGAAGGAAAATTTAGCTTGGCCAATGCACTTCACCAGCACATCTTTCGGACTGTAGGAGGAAACCCACGGAGAATAGAAACCCTACAGTACAGAAAGAGGCCATTCGGCCCATCGAGTCTGCACCGACCACAATCCCACCCAGGCCCTACCCCCATATCCCTACATATTTTACCCGCTAATCCCTCTAATCTACGCATCCCAGAACACTAAGGGGCAATTTTAGCATGGCCAATCAACCTAACCCGCACACCTTTGGATTGTGGGAGGAAACCGGAGTACCCGGAGGAAACCCATGCAGACATGAGGAGAATGTGCAAACTCCACACAGACAGTGACCCAAGCCGGGAATCGAACCCAGGTCCCTGGAGCTGTGAAGCAGCAGTGCTAACCACTGTGCTACCGTGCCGCTTAATGTGCAGACAGTCAGTGACCCAAGCTGGGAATCAAACCCAGGTCCCTGGTGCTGTGAGGCAGCAATGCTAACCACTATGCCACATGGTTGACTAAGTCAACGGAAGTGCACTAAGTCAACCATGTGTTTTAATTGTGTATATTGCTCGAGATGGATTATGGCTGGTGGACAGGAGTCCTATGTCATGTTCCAATGACGCATTTTGTTCATAAATGTGGATAGTGTGTTGCTAAACAATTTGTCTATAGAAATTATCATGCACCACAACTTGCCATCAATTTTCTGCAATTGTGCAATTTCCAGTTGGAGTCACTCTAACAATCATCAACAGCTTCTGTTCATATAATAGTTAATGTAGTAAAACATTTCACAGGAGTGTTGTAAAGCAAAGTTTGACATTCAGCTGCTTAAGGTGATGTTAGAGCAAGTGACCGAAAGCTTGGTTGGAAGTTTTAAGAGAGGTGGGAAGAGGGTTTGGAGGAAATTCCAGAACTCAAGGGCTAGGCAGCTGAAGTCATGGACACCAATGGCTTGGTCAGAAATAGAGGAACAGACATTTTGGGTGGTAGTGGTACTGGAAAAGATTAAAGATGGGGAAGTACAGGCTATGAAGAATTTTAAAAACAAGAACTGGATTTTAAAATTAACTGATTATAGGCCAGGTGATGAGCGAATGGACCTTGGGGTGAGTTAGCACACAGGCAGCAGAATTTTCAATGACATCAAGTTTCCAGAGGATGGAATGTGAGGTGTTGTCCAGGTGTGCATTGGCACAATCACGTTAGGTAACAAAAAGAATGCATTAAGGTTTGAGGTGGAATCGGGCGATATGACAGAGGTCATAATCTTCCTTGCTGGCAAGGGGGTTGAAAGTCCCTCTTGGAGTCAAATGACACTAAGGTTGTGAAGAGGTCATTCTCGTGGGTTTGACCTCATCAGCCCAGAAGCGTGGACGCTAGTTGCAAAGATAATGCTGTCATTGAGATGAACCAATCTAATACAGGTTGGGGATAGAACCTTGGACTCTCATATCTGCATGGATCAGAAATTTGCTGAGACTTGGTGGAAATTTTCAACAGTCAAATATAATGCAAGATTTCGCTGCCTTGTTGGGAAAATAAGTATTTTGTAAATTCTGGCTGATACCAGCTTCAAATTTCCAATGTGCCTAATCAGGTCATACAATCTTTTTCTTAAATTGGATTCTTTGACTTTTTGATGAGTATTTTTGATGAGTCAACATCTGATTCTGTTGGGTTATAGAAGCAGCATAAATTTTATACAGCATTATCGATATGTTGTCAGATCTCATTTTAAAATGTGACGATCTTGGACCCATGGACCGATTTTAAAAAGGTTGAATGTTTCTAGAGGAACAGTGACATTAAATATAAATGGGGGAGATTGCCATGGTGAGCTTAAGTGCTGTACTAGTTCTGCATTTTTAAATTCTGAAGTGCTTTATTAAAGAGTATTTGGAAGTGCATGATAAAGTAGGACTCAGTCAGCACAGCTTCAAGGGGAGATCATGTCTGACAAGTCTGTTAAGAGTCTTTGAGGAGGTAACAAGGAAGTTAGATAAAGGAGAAACAGTGGATGTGATTTATTTAGATTTCCAGAAGGCCTTTAACAAGGTGCTGCATAGGAGACTGTTAAGTAATTTAAGAGCCCATGGTGTGAAGGGTAAGATTCTGGCATGGATGGAAGATTGGCTGGCTGACAGAAGGCAGAGAGTGGGGATAAAGTGGTCTCTTTCAGGATGGCAGCCGGTGACTAGTGGTGTGCCTCACGGGTCAGTGCTGGGACCACAACTTTTCACAATATACATTAATTTGGATGAAGGCACTGTTGCTAAGTTTGCAGATGATACAAAGATATGTAGAGGGACAGGTAGTATTGAGGAAGCAGGGGGGCTGCAGAAGGACTTGGACAGGCTAGGAGAGTGGGCAAAGAAGTGGCAGATGGAATACAATGTGGAAAAGTGAGGTTATGCATTTTGGAAGGAGGGGTGGAGGCATAGACTATTTTCTAAATGGGAAAAGGCTTAGGAAATCAGAAACACAAAGGGACTTGGGAGTCATTGTTCAAGATTCTCAGTCGGCAGTTAGGAAGGCAAATACAATGTTAGCATTCATGTCGAGAGGGCTAGAATACAAGAACAGGGATGTACTTCTGAGGCTGTATAAGGCTCTGGTCAGACCCCGTTTGTGAGCAGTTTTGGGCCCCATATCTAAGGAAGGATGTGCTGGCCTTGGAAAGGGTCCAGAGGAGGTTGACAAGAATGATCGCTGGAATGAAGAGCTTGTCGTATGAGGAATGGTTGAGGACTCTGGGTCTGTACTCGTCGGAGTTTAGAAGGATGAGCGGGGGGATCTTATTGAAACTTGCAGGATACGGCGAGGCCTGGATAGAGTGGACATGGAGAGGATGTTTCCACTAGTAGGAAAAACTGGAACCAGAGGTCACAACCTCAGGCTAAAAGGGCGATCCTTTAAAACAGAGATGAGGAGGAATTTCTTCAGCCAGAGGGTGGTGAATCTGTGGAACTCTTTGCCACAGAAGGTTGTGGAGGCCGGGTCATTGAGTGTCTTTAAGACAGGGATAGGTTCTTGATTAATATGGGGATGAGAAAAATATCAGCCATAATTGAATGGCGGAGCAGACATGATGGGCCGAGTGCCTAATTCTGCTCCTATGTCTTATGGCCTTGTGTGTACTGAACCTATCCTGCATAGGCATTGCCTCTGGACTGTTTGACATTTGGCAGCATAAGTGGTCAGCGTTCTTCCACCAAGTTGGCTATTTCAGCTTCTGCTGTTCCAGTTGATTGCTAGACGCTGATGTCTGCACACTCTTTTAAAAAATGAGCCATTCAAATTGTTTGGTCTGTGTGGGAAAGCTATATAAATGGGACATGTCAGCTGTTTTTGACATTATAGGTTTAGAATTCTGAACCTTGGCTGTACTGTTTACTAACTAAGTTGGTGTGAAAGCAGGTTCTTCAGGACATGATTAAAATGTAGAACAAACTAAACTTGGTGTTGCTGCTTGTATTACCCGGAGAAAAAAATCTGACCATTAGTTGGGGCTTAGTATCAAATTTGAAAATTGAAAATGCACTTTTTAGATTAATTGAGTTTTGTTCCTTTCCTTGAATTCAACTTTTCCAATATGATCATCCAGTTTACAGTGGAAGCATGAACACAAGTTTCCTACGTTCTCCTTAACTATTTGGAATGGTACTGTATTCACCTGTGTTGGGGAAACAAAATGTGCGCCAATAAAAACTGCTGGAAATAACACTCTGGATCTGTTGCGTGGAGGAATAATTAATGCTATTCTGACAACTCCAAATTTTAACCTGCCTTTTTATGGATTCTGATTAAGTTGCTTAATTGTAATTGATTACTCTGCCCTTTAAACTTTTTGTGGACATGATAGTATTGCCTTTTCCCCAGGCACTGTGTAAATGCAGAACCTGAAGATGATGATCACCATTGCATGGACTAGTGACAATAAACAGGTGTTGCTGGGCTATGTTACTTATCAATATCAAACACAAGAAGCAATCCAAGTGCTGCTTGGCTTTAAGTTTCAAATAAATAAATTGCATTCACTAATTGTACAAATTTAATGGTCCACAGTAAAAACTGTTAGTCCGCCACTATCATGAGACTTTCATTTCCTTATTTGTACAGGTGCCTTTTCAGAGACCATTTGTAAAAACCTTGTTGGAAGTAAAGTTACTCTGGTGAACCCGGTGTGTTGGTGTCAGTTGTTAAAAATAGCTGGTATGAGCAATCTTTTTTTTCCAGAGCTGATCAGTCTTATTCAAACCTTGTGTCGACAGGATTGATGCTTTTAAATTAGTATTTGCACACAGCCAATTGGGGATTTACCACATCCTATAGAAGAAAGACCCTGTGATCTTGAAGATGTATGACAGTGTAGTCAGATTGGAATGTATGAAAAGTCTAAAACTTAAAACATTGGGATCTGATTATCTGTATATGAATTGGAAAATGAGATTTTCTGGGTTAAGCACCTATTGCATGGATCAAAGATGTAAACATTTGGTGTTCCAGTAAAAGTGCAGCAAAAAGGTTCATAAAATCCCTACAGTGCAGAAGCAGGCCATTCGGCCCATTGAGCCTGCACTGACAACTCTCCCACCCAGTCCCTATCCCTCTAACCCCCACATATTTACCCTGCTAGTCCCCCTGACACTTGGGGGCAATTTAGCACAGCCAATCCACCTAACCTACACATCCATTGGAGCATGGGAGGAAACCCACGCAGACATGAGGAGAATGTGGAAACTCCTCAGACAGTAACGCACGGTTGGAATCGAACCCGGGTCCTGGTGCTGTGAGGCAGCAGTGCTAACCACTTTTAATGAATTTTGATTAGTAGAAATCTGACATCTGAAGCAGTGACTTACTCCCACTGTTGGAATGTCACGCTTAGCTGCCACTCACCAGCAAACCTTCAGAAAACATGTATGTTTACTTAAACGTTACTAGCACTGCACTTGCAAAGAAGGCTAATGAGTAAAGCTCAACTCGTATCAAGGAATTTAAGGCCCATGTTTATTTAATATTTGTTTGTGACTGGCTTTAGTGAAACTTGAACCACAAATTGGGGCTGTGTATTATGTTGAAACTAAAATGTACAGAAGTGAGATGCACAACTATATCCTTTAATGTTGTCAGGTTTGTTTCTTGTAATATGTGAAGACTTGCATGTAGGTTTGAAGCAGTAGGTATGGTGAGTATTTTTACTAATTATAAACACACCTGGACAACATTACTGAACATGACTTGCCCCAGCCACCTGGATAGATCTGGTGACTAAAAGCAGAGTTGTAACTGGCAGTTTAAAGTAATGTTTATGGTGTGGTTTGTTGCTATTCCTGTAAAATCTGCAATTCCAGGTACAATGGTACTTCTGATCAGCTAATATCCCCAGAAGTTATCTGCCCACATCCTGATAACTGGCTTCCAATCGGTAATTAAAATTGGAGATTTACAATATGCTGCAAGTCTTAGCAGAACTATTATAATAAAAACAAAAACTGCTGGAAATATTCAGCATTTCTGGCAACATCTGCGGAAGGAGAAACAGTTAATGTTTTGAGTCAAATATGACTGCTTCAGAACTGACGGAAGGTAGGCCTACTGGATTTGAAATATAAACTGTCTCCACAGATGTTGTGGAGATGCTGGCGTTGGACTGGGGTACGCACAGTAAGAAGTCTCTCAACACCAGGTTAAAGTCCAACAGATTTATTTGGTAGCACAAGCCACAAGCCTTCGGAGCGCTGCTCCTTCATCAGGTGAGTCACCTAATGAAGGAGCGCCATTCCGAAAGCTTGTGGCTTGTGCTACCAAATAAACCTGTTGGACTTTAACCTGGTGTTGTGAGACTTCTTACTCCACAGATGCTGTCAGACTTGCTGAGTATTTCCAGCACTTTTTATTTCAGGTTTCTAGCACCTGGAGTATTTTACTCTTAGCCGAACTATTCAATGATTACTGGCTTTTAATTATTTAAAAATAATTTTTAATGCCACCGTGGGCGGCACGGTGGCACAGTGGTTAGCACTGCTGCTTCACAGCTCCAGGGTCCCGGGTTCGATTCCTGGCTTGGGTCACTGTCTGTGTGGAGTTTGCACATTCTCCTCGTGTCTGCGTGGGTTTCCTCCGGGTGCTCCGGTTTCCTCCCACAGTCCAAAGATGTGCGGGTTAGGTTGATTGGCAAGGTTAAAAATTGCCCCTTAGAGTTCTGGGATGTGTAGGTTAGAGGGATTAGCGGGTAAATATGTTGGGGTAGGGCCTGGGTGGGATTGTGGTCGGTGCAGACTCGATGGGCCGAATGGCCTCCTTCTGCACTGTAGGGTTTCTATGATTCTATGATTTCCTTTCATATTCATCATGACGTGATGTACTTCAGTGTCCACAAGATGTTGGTAACAAGGGCTGTTTTTGTTCAGGACCCACCGCTCCTCTTTTGTTGTGTGAGCATCCTGGTGGTATGTAGCCACTCTCTAATCACTACCTACTAAGGCAACGGATCTTGCATATTATCCAGAATGGATGATGACAAATGGTTACATATACTTATTAGAACAAGCTGTTTAAGATTCTTTTGTTCCCTCTGGCTTCTTGATGGTAGGCCAGCGATTGAGAAAGCTCTAGAGCTCGCCTAGCTAAGCAAGTTAAAATACTTGACCAGCTCATGGTAAAAATGGCAATGTGTTTGTCACCAGTGGCAATTGCTTTGTTCTGTTGGTGAAAATTGTCCATATGGACTCTTGTAGCAGACAGATATTAATCGATGTTTTGGGTGCTTTTATGATGGAGTGCTGCTTTTGTTTCTGATCATTTTTCTTGATTTCATAATTCACTGTTCCAGCTAGGACCTCCGTGCTTCCAATCATCCTCTGTTAAGATTGCCAGAGATCGGTGTCAGACCTAAAATCTAAAAATAGGAGATTAATTCGGAGGTCATTTTAGCATCTCCCCTGGGACCCAGGCTGTGCTGACATAATAGCAAGAGCTTGCCAAAAAGTTATCAGAATGCTGTAAACTGCTAATGTGGGTTTTGACTGCTGTGACATTTTTGTCTGCCACTTACGTTATAATTTATATTCGAGAACGGACAGTGGCTTACTTTTTCACTGACTTTTGTAGTTTTCTTTTGAAGTTTATTGAAATCTTGCTGTAGGAAATAGGACTCTGGCCAGGTTCTCTTGTTAAATAAGGTGTAAATTTGACTACAGCCAACGCTGTTGTCTAGTTTCCTCCTCCTTTGTCATTGACTTTTACCGCAAAGAAAGAGGCAAGAGGCCCTTCGGCCCATTACATCTGCGCCGGCCATCAATCACCTACTCTAATCCCATTTTCTAGCACTTGGTCTGTAGTCTTGTAAGCTATGATATTTCAAGTGCTTATCTAAATGCTCCTTAAATGTTGTGGGTTCCTGCCTCTACCTCCCTTTCTGGCAGCAAGTTCCAGATTCCCACCAGTCTGGGTGAAAATGTTTCTCAAATTCCCTGCCCCTTGGTTATTGACCCCTTTGCTAAGGAGGAGAGTTTCTTCTTAGCCACCCTATGTCCCTCAATTTTGTACAACTTCATGTCTCTCTCCTCTCCCTCTCTCTCTTTCTTCCCCCCCCCCCTCCCCCCCTCTCTCTCTCTCTCTCTCTCTCTGCTCTAAAGAGAACAACCCTAGCCTATTCAGCCTCTCTTCATTGCTGAAAGGCTCCAGCCCAGGCAGTATCCTGGTGAATCTCCTCTGCACCCCCTCCAATGCAATCATATATCCTTGCTATAATGTGGCGAACTGACTGCACACTGTACTTTGTAGCCTAACAAGCGTTTCATACAGCTCCATCATAACCTTCCTGTTCTATTCTATGCCTCTTCCAACAAAGACAAGTAAAAACACTCACCATGCCTACTACTTCAAACCTCCATGCTTAACCACCATATTTACCTGTGTCTCCATAACTATTGCTAGTCTGTCGCTACCAGAGGTCTTTACAGGAACCTTAGTTTGCAAAGGGTGGATGGGATGCTGCATCAGAGTTGGTGAAGACTTGATGGGCTGAATGGCCTGCTTCTCCACTGTCGGGATTCTGAAGTTGTCCCTTAGTCCCTAATCCCTAAATTGTCCCTTAGTCTTAGTCCCTAATTTTCTGTTTAAAACACACTTGTGATTCCCATCTTCATCACACAGCATACTTTGTTTTTTTTTAAAGCAATGAATACAGTTTTCCTTGTGTGGAATTGTTATATTCATACTGCACATATGGGATAGCTAATAAAGCAGAGAATTTCCTGCTAAACCCAACAATGTAAGAGTTTTAACAACACCAGGTTAAAGTCCAACAGGTTTATTTAACCTTTAACCTGGTGTTGTTAAAACTCTTCATGTGTTCACCCCAGTCCAACGCCGGCATCTCCACATCAAGAAACCCAACAATCTGTGTTTTCCTCACCTTAGTTCACCAGCAACAACATACTTTTTAAATTAGAAGTTAGATGCTTCAAAAGGGATGCAATAACAAAAAAAACTTGAATATAAGCATTTGTGCAATATTGGCGGTTTAAATTAAAAATGGGTACATTCGAGTTTTAGTTTAATAAGCAGAGTATTGTTTTTAAATCGGTGCAATCAGAGCTAGCACCATCGAGCTGTTTAACCCTCTTTCTGATGGTTTTCACTACTTGATTAAGATGATCTTTGTCATTAGCATCTTTTCAATTAGGAACAGTATTCACAGGATGTTCAACAGATTAGCTGCTTTGTTATGGCAGTTGGTTGAACCATGCCTCATATTATCGGCTTCCTTTGTCACTTCTGTGAGACTGCTTGATTTATTTCTGTTTTCAGTTTTAACAGCCTTATTTTGCAAACCCATCCTTTTTTATTATGCAGTTGTGTATTTCTATTTTAAACAGGTGTATCACCGTGAAGCGTATACTTGTGGAGAGGTGTTTTGAGATTGTTTGGGCTGTTATTGTTAAATGACCTGTTCATCTGCATTTGGTTGAGGGAAGAATATTACCCAGGACACTGGGAAGATCTCTGCTCTTGAAAATGTGCCGTAGGTGTTTTGTCTAGTTAAACTGAGGATCCGTTACAAACTTGTTTGTGTCTTTGGAAAAAGTTCCTTTTTGATGAAGCAGTCCCACAGTTCTGCACTGAACCAGTAATGCTTTTTCTTGTCTGAAAGCATCTTTTATAGTGCCTTTATATTTGTGTGCTCTCTGCTATATAAGCAAACAATTTGATTTACCCTGTATGCTTGTTGATGTGATGTTAGGTGGATTGGCCATGCTAAATTGTCCCTTAGTGTCAGGGGGACTAGCTAGGGTAAATGTATGGGGTTGGGGTCTAGGTGGGATTGTGGTCGGTGCAGACTCGTTGGGCTAAATGGCCTCCTTCTGCACTATAGGATTCTAGGATTTCTATGATCTTTGCTATCAATTTGTGTTGGCATATTAATTGGCCTTCTGCCACTGGAACTTTTAAAAAGCATACTACTTAGTACTGGGATATACTTCATTACTCTATTGCAGAATGCAGCTAAAATGTTTCCACCCTTTGAAAAGTAAGGTTCCTGTAAAGATCTTGGGTAGCGAGAACAGACGAGCAATATGAGAAACTCATTAGTTTCTGTATGAGATTGTTGGATGCCTATTCCATGGTGGTGCTCAACCGAAGAGTAGTTGGGAAGGTGGCTGAACAGGCAAACTTTAAGATGAAGAAATATTGAATTCCAGAATGTGGGGCAAGTTGGCAGGTGGTATTTAGCAATAAACGCTGTAGGTTTAGTTGGGGAGTGGAATGCACAGTTGATGAGTCGGTGGAGGGTAGAATTGGGTAGCTGGAGGGGAGAATCGGGGAGCTGGGGGGGTTTCTGGTAGTAGGGTGGATTGAGGCCATGGAAGGAATGATGAATGAGGCTTTTAAAATCAGGGGTGAGAAACCAGATCACTGGATGTTGGGCTTGCTGGATGAGTAGTTAGTGTAGGTTAAGGTTAAGCTGATGGATTTTTGGGTGGGTTGAAATGTAAATGGGGTGAACTTCAGTATTGGGTTAAATCACAATGTATTCAGAAATTGAATGATTTCCGTCACAATTTGAGGCAAACAATGAAATTTTTTTTCCAGGCATGTAAGACTGAAGAGGCACAGCTTAGGGCTGAGGATAAAACAGCTTACATGAGCAGGTAGCCAGGTGAGAGCTGGGAATCTAATGCAAAGCTTTGGAAGTATTGTCATGAGCCAAAGCGGATGGTTTTGGTCTTGCTGGTGTTAAGAATCCCTACAGTACGAAAGGAGGCCAATTGGCCCATCGGGTCTGTACCAGCTACAATCCCACCCAGGCTCTATTCCCATAACCCCACACATTTACCCTGCTAATTGCCCTGACACTAGGGTCAATTTTGAGCATGGCCAATCAACCCAACGTGCACATCTTTTACACTATGGGAGGAGGAAACTGCAACACTCAGAGGAAACCCACGCAGACATGGGGAGAGAGTGCAAACTCCGCACAGACAGTGACCAAGGTCGGAATCGAACCTGGGTCCCTGGCGCTGTGAGGCAGCAATGCTAAACACTGTGCCACCAGCTACAGAAGGATCTGGTCCTGCAACATGAACTTGCATTTCTGTGGTGATTTCAACCTTGCAAGTATCCGAAGGTACTGTGGAAGCATGGCTGCCGAACCAAAGGAAAGATTTGGAGGGGTAGCCACATTTTTGGTCAGGGCTCAGTGTTGTCAGTCTTGCCTTTGGTAGTTCTCAACCCACAACCTCTTGGATGAGAGGTCCAGCTTCACTGAATCTGGAGTGACACCAGTGCATGAATGAGGGGTGTTGCACTGTCTTTTGGACATTAAACTGATGCTCTGTCTGCACTCTCGCTACTGTTTCACAGGGGTAGTTATCTTGCAGCATTGGTCAGTATTTATCTTTAATCCAACACTTTAAACCAGATTATCTGGTCACTTATCTCATCACAGTCTGTATTGCAAATTTGCATGCAGCATTTCCCTACATTAAAATAGTGGTTACACTTCAGACGTATGGGTGCGAAATGCTTCAGATAGTGTCATCCAAGTCCTTTTCATAAACAGGAGAGGGAGTTAGAAAGACTGGGGGATGTTTGGAAGTGGAATTCCAGAGAGTAAGAATTATGTGGTTAGAGGCACAGCTGCCTATGGTGGGCAGAAGGCAGAAATGGTTGGCTGCAGGAGGGTCAAGACCATAGGATATAAAGGCCATTGGGAGCTTTGTGGTTGTTAGTTTGGGGTGAAAGGTTAGCAGGGCAGTGTGTGAAATTATCTGTAACTTGACAGACAAGTAGCTGAACAGTGTGACAGAGGTTGAAATGGTAAAGCTACGTGTGAGCGAGAACTGATGCCATGCCTGGAGTTGGTTCTAAGTGGCAGCAAATAAATGCAGATTAGAGGGCCCAAGGACAAAGCTGAGCCACACCAGCATTGGCTGTCTGAGGCTGAGAGGCTGGGGAACCTATTGCAAGAAATGCACTGGATTCAGGGAGGAGAGATTATGTCAGACAAACTTAATATGGGAAATTAAAAAAAAAAAATCTGAATTGGCCATTGAGACTCAGTTCTGACTTTTCATGGGTATGTCTATTGCTGTAATGCTCTCTGTGCCCTGTGACACAGTTTGAGGTATATTGTATGTTCCATGTTTCTGCAGGACCGCTTGACATTCCTAGACCAATGCGGTTGTGTGTGTGGAATGTTAGTAATGTGCTGGCGACAGATGGGCCCCTATCAGGACACTACGTAATCTTTAAACTTCAATCTTATCAAAATTTAAACCATCTTTTCATAATTAGAAACTGCTCTGTTTCAAAAAAAATCTGACAAATTCTCTAGCACGTATTGTGCAGATTATTATTTAATGGAGCGTTTCTCCAGGCTGAAATCGTTCACAACAATTTGAATTCTTTGTTTAAAAATGAATGGGTGTTGCCCTTTTTATTGCCGCCCCCTACAAAAACAGGATTAATTTGATATAGTTCAAATATAAAATTTCATCCTGGTGGCGATCACAGATTGACCCGGGTGTTTTTTTTTGTTGTTGCAAGAGTTTAAAATGAATACAATTTGAAGTCCTGAGGCCCAAATGGAGGGAGGCGTTCACTAAATTGACCAAATCATAATGCTTCCAAAATTGTATAAGCGCATCGCTAATGTTGCTAAAGAAGTTCAAATGTTTTTGCATACTTCCTGCGACTTGGAGGAGTTGATTTATAATGAGATTACATTAAATTTTTCTTGCAAAACCTTGTTTCCGATCATGAATCTCATGGACCCCTTTCTTATGGAGAGGCTGTGTACACACTGATACCTTTTCTAAATTGCAGATTAAGTGTTTCTCCCCCCCCACCCCTCCCCCTTCCCCGCAATGAATGAAGTGGCAGGAAACTGCATCCGGCCATAAAATACAAAGAGAAAATGGCGCAGTTTAAATGTTTGTGGTCCTGTCAAGAGAACGAGACTGAAAAAGCTGCAGCAGTGGCTCCTGAACTTCTTGGTTTTACACTTTTGTAACTTTTATTTAAAAAAACTTGGTGTAAAAAGAAAGACGTGTTAGACAGCAACTCCGTTCTAGGGGTGTCTTCCCTTCGGTGTGGTTTTGACTTTATTTTTGGTAACTTGAGTAGATTTAAATAAAGCTCCACTTTTGAGGGTTTGTTTTATTTTTGCTGCTCATTAAAATCTCATTGGCAAGCAGTCTGATCTTGGCAGTATTGTTAAACCCAGTCAACTTTATTTATACATACTGCTTTGTTATAATGTCTTCAGTTCTTGGGTAACCAGCAATGAAAAAAAACAGTTCCAAAGTGAATAAGGTTTTAACCGTTCAGCTGCTGAAGATTGAGACTTCAGATTACTGAGAAGTTTTTCAGTATGTTCAAAACTATTACAGTATTTGACAATTCAATGTTACAAGGTGCTACTGAAGTTTTGAGAAATGCCAGTTTGAATGCTGCAGTGAAGATTTATAAACTCTCGAGCAGGGTGACATTCAAGTACCAAACCAATCTGGTTTCAAAGAGGTTTTGGTGGTTATCGGTTCCTCCTGTAGTAGATCAGAGCCAATAAAGTTTCAAAAGTCTGAGGTCACGTACCAACCAACTCAAGAACAGCTTCTTCCCTGCTGCCGTCTGGATGGACCTACCTTGCATTAAGTTGATCTTTCTCTACACCCTAGCTATGACTGTAACACTATTCAGCACTCTTTCCTTTCCTTCTCTGAATGGTATGCTTTGTATAGGGCACAAGAAACAGTACTTTTCACTGTTAATACATGTGACAATAATAAATCCAAAAAAACCAAGACTAGACTAAGCAAGCGCTGGTGGTTCCTGACGACTGGCAATGAATTTAGTACGGTTACTTTGTTATCTGTAAAACTTGTCAGCCTTCTTTTGTGTGCCTTTTTTGGTACTTTATTCACAATCAATAAATCAAATTCAAAACAGATCCAAGCTGACAAGACAGGCCAATCCTCCCACCCTGGGCTCGATCAAACAAGATCCAAGTTGACAAAATGAGGCATTACACCCCCTTCCGGGCTTGATCTGAGCTTCACCTTGGCCAAAAGGCCCGGATAAGAACAGATACTGCACTTAGTCTGAATGTAACTTGATTTGTTTACAAATCTAGGTTTGTAACAAACTGGCAGGGGTGTTTGAGGAGATTGCTCAGAACCTCCTTGCCCCACCCTTAAAAGAAAGAGGATGTGGTAATAGAGGACTTTGTGCCTCTGACTTTTTTGAAGATTTGAACATATTGCATCCAGAACGTGAATCTAGATGATTACATATTGATATTTTCTCCTTTTGGAATTTTGTCGCAAAATTATGATTGAATTGTAGTAATGGCCAATCAGTGTATTCCAGTGCTATTCCAACTACTTGGATAAGTCAGCTAATCTTGCTAGTTACAGTTTTATTCTTTAATGCTTGCTTGCATTTTTAATAAGTTGATGTTGCAACAGTTAATTTGTTACCTGGCCTGTGAACACCTCCATATCTGCATTACCGTTTAGTTTTAAGTATGGCACAACATTCAAAGATCATCTGCAAGAATAACGTGACTTGCCTGAATCTGTTTAAATAGTTTTTTTATGTTGCTAAGATTCCCGTGCTGTTGGATATAGAAAGCTGCTTGACCCATGCTTTTGAGATGTTTCTCTTAAAGGAAAATTTCTCTTCCCCCTCGCCCTCCAGATTGTTGGCCTTTGATTCCTGGATTGAAATTTTCCCAGGGATGGGGAAATGTATATATTACCTGCCCTTGTGACAAGTACAGTATCATTTAATTGTAGAGGGTTTAATCAAGATTTTTGCAATGGTGTGGTCATAACTTCCGATACACTTTGTCTGTTTAATAGTTCAGTAAGTAAGACAGAATCACAAATGTTGCAGTACAGAAGGAGGCCATTTGACCTGTAGTTTGTACTGGCTCTCTGCAATTCATCTCATGCCATTCCCCTGCTTTCTCCCTATAGCTCTGCACATTCTCCCTTTTCTCAGATAAGTTAATTCTTTCTTGAATGCCTCAATTGGATCAGCCTCCACCACTCAAGTGCATTCTAGACCTTAACTGCTCACTGCATGCAGAAGTTTCTCCTTGTATCCCTGTTGCTGCTTTTGCCAATTATTTTAACTCTGGGTGCCTTCTCGTCTTGACCCATCGTTCAATAAGAACAGTTTCTTCCTATCTACTCTCTCTGGCTCAATCACCATTTTGAATGCCTCCATCAAATCTCCCCTCGAACCTGTGTTCTCCAAGTAAAACAGTCCCAATTTCTCCATCTATCAACATAACTGAAGTTCTTCATTCCTGGAACCATTCTCCTGAATCATTTCTGCACTCTAATGCCTTTGCATCTTTTCTACAGTGTGGTGCCCAGAAGTGGGTGCAATACTCTAGTAGAGGCTGAAAGTGTTTTATACAAGTAATGTAACCTCCTTGCTCTCATTCTGTGCCTTAGTAATAAAACTTAAGATATTGAATGCTTTATTAACCACAGTCGCTATTTAAAAGTTGGTTATTTATTTGTCACAAGTAGGCTTACATTAACACTACAATGAAGTTACTGTGAAATTCTGTCCTGCCACTGTCAATGATCTATACACATATGCAGAAAGATCCCTCTGCTTTGCACCCCTCTTTAGAATTGAACCCTTTTATTCTGTTGTCTCCCTATATCCTTCCTACCAAATAGCTTGACATGAGCTTTCCCTTGCATCTTTCCTGGGACAATCTTCAGTTTCTGATCCTGATTTTATGTTTGGAGAAGCCGAGACACACTCCATGCTTTTGGTTTGGCTGAAACCACATTTCTGTGTGTAGCGATTGCATACTGTGGTCAGATTCCAGAAATAGTGCTGTGATGAGGATGGAGGAAAAGGGGATACTGTATTTAATATTATCCAGTACCTTACCAGACTGAGCCAAGTGTCGTGCATCTGTATAGTTTGTTGAAAAACTAATACAAGGCACCAAGATGTCATTGCCAGGAATTTGTGAAATGCTGTTTCCTCTGTTCCAGTGCAGCCTGTCACCTTTGTATGTCCAACATTTTTCTGAACTACTGCCACTGAGACGCAGAGGAGCTATTAGCAGATTTTCCCCACAAAATACCTCAAATTTTTCTGCCTTAATAGGCTATGTTTGCTGCTTAACTGTAGCTATTCTGCTGGTACTCTGCATACTAACAGAATAGCCTGTCAATAATTTGTACCACAGTTGAAAAGTTTATACCAGACAGTCCAGGCATTAGATATAATCTTCCACTTGGTCTGTTAACGGATGGGGATTGTGGAATAAGATTGTCATCTGTTCTGACAGGTTTAGGCTAAATGGAACTTAGGTCCCCGTGCGCTTGAATCTTTAACTGAATAGAGTGGTAGTGCTCTGACACATTTAATAGCTGTCTGTCATGACATTTCTTTTGAAATTACATGGAATTGGTCGGGAGGGAAGAAAGCCCTTCCATTATATTGATTTAGATGGAAGGCCAACTGTAGTTTGGGCTGTTGGCCTGGATAATTGGAGCATAATACGGCTGATTTATAATCCAATATGTTTGTGCACAAACATGCTTAATGTCCTTGAGTGCCAACTTGTTAGAGATGGCATGAAAAGTTGTGTATTATCAGGAATAGACTGATTCTGTGTACTTGGTCAACGTGCCCATTAAATTGAATAAAGTGGGTGGGACAGGATGCCTACATTTTGCAAATCTCGTGTCCAAGGTAATGTGTGTATGTAGGATGTTTGTTTTGTTGGGTAGCATGTAGCTGAGAGTCTTTGAGCCTCAAAGACAATGTCTTCCTGACAAATCAGAGGCTAATTGTATTTGGACAGGAGGCCAGGTCAATTAGATATTGAATTGTCTGCCATAATACTTTACAATTGTTACTTCTGAAGTCAATTGGAAGGCTATGTACAGAATGAGAAAACTTAGTTAATTTTAATAGTTTTTTTTCTTTCGCTGATGAGATGCCACTAAGATTAAATTGAAGTATAAAAGTGTTCATGTAAGACAACTTTTAACTAAAAGTTTTAACACTTGGTTTCAACCCATCGTGGGCTTTAAATCTGTTTTTGTTGTTGTTCAGGGTACAATCAAAATCTCATCTGTTCAAATCTGAAGTGCCCTGGACACAGGCAGGGTTATTGTTTTGTTCCCAGAAGTGCATCAAAACAGTTCTCTTGTTGTCTGTCCTTTTATGTTTTTACAGTTCTACAGAGCCATTTCTGTGTCTTTGCTGCAGTGAAATACTTCATGAAGGATTTGGTTGGTTCAGTATGCTAAAGAATTTCAGACTGGGGGTAGCTCCCTGAATGGAATGTTGAAAGTTCGTTGGCATATTCACTGACTAGTTCAAAGTGCAGTTAAATGCGGAAACATGCCAGAAAGCTTTATTACAGCCTGTACTGCAAGCTTGGTTACCAAAGAGTCTGTTGCTAATACTGTGTTGTTTGAATGTTGTCTTAGCTGTAAAACAGAAAGGACAAACAAAATCTTGACCATTCAATGCTGGAAATACGAAACAGGACAGCATTTGTAGATTAAGGCGGCTTGGCATATACCTCTCAGAACACTGGTGTTTTCTGTACAGATGCTGACCTGTGTATTACCACCACTTTCTTTTTTGCCAATTTCAATAGTTAGCTAGTATAAAGGATAGAGTATTCAAAAACTAGATGTTAGTGACTTCATCAGGCAAGGTTCTGCAAGCATCAACCCTTTTGAATACCAGTAAAACCCTTAAAGGTGGGTGAGCTTAGGTTTTGTAATATGATTTTTATCTTGTTCAAGATGATTGAGAAAATTTATCTCAGAACAGGCATACAATAATTGTTTGTGTATTGCTTAATATAGGAATAGGAGGCTGCATGATGGCACAGTGGTTAGCACTGTGGCCTCAAAGCACCAGGGACCCAGGTTCAATTCTGGCTTTGGGTGTCTGTCAGTGTGGAGTTTGCACATTCTTCCAGTGTCTGCTTGGGCTTCCACCGGGTGCTCTGTTTTCCTCCCACAGTCCAAAGATGTGCAGGTTAGGTGGATTGGCCATGCTAAATTGTCCCTTGGCATCCAAAGATGTGCAGGTTAGGTGGATTAGCCATGGTATAAGTGCATAGAGATGGGCCTGGGTGGGATGTTCTTCTGAAGGGTTGGTGCAGACTCAATGGCCTCCTTCTGCACTGGAGATTTTACGAACATCACCTCAAACAGTCCTCACTAAAATGAAACATACAAGTTAAACTTTTTCCTAATTGGGCTTGTAAAAAGCATAAAGCTGTTGCACTATGTGGAAAATATAAGCATTAAAAAATGAGCATTAATTGAGAAGTTTGCTGAAGCTGTTCTTCCTAGGAGCAGCCAATTGATCTTGTACATGTTGGCAAGTGCTTTGAACAGCAGAATATAGCTTGAGCAGGAACCAGTCCTTATCTGACCTCTTGTGTATATGGGTTGCTAGATGGTAATCAAAAGCAAGAATGAACTTTTTCTTTCCCAGCCCCCCCCCCCCCCCCTCTCTAATTTTGGAAATCTGTGGTCTGTTACAATGGCTCTGTTTGCAATAGCTAATAGTACAGATTAAAAAAGAACCTCGAGTGTCTGGTTTGCCAATGGTTCAATGAATAGTTGAATCTTGGACCAGAAAAGTCACACATTCAAACTCTAGGGATGTACTGAAGTGTTTTTTTGTTGGTGAGTAACATTGAATAACTTTGCTGTTCAGGTTGGTGCAGTAGTTTCTCTGGGTAGTATTGGAGGACAGTTGGTGCTTGGGAAATTTAAACCTGGAGGTGCCTATTTTGGGTAGTTTTTAGAGTAACTGATGGGTGCTAATTATGCTTTTTGGGTAAGACATATCAGGTCTTTCTTGCAGAGCAATTGAATAAAAATGCACAATTGGTCTGATTTAAGCATAGTGATGTATTGCC
Source organism: Mustelus asterias (assembly GCF_964213995.1). NCBI lineage: Eukaryota > Metazoa > Chordata > Chondrichthyes > Carcharhiniformes > Triakidae > Mustelus > Mustelus asterias. The sequence goes on from NC_135824.1 coordinate 59,069,849, forward strand.
GCATTCCAAAAAAGTGAGTTGATGTTTTGTGTGGCTTCCTGCCAGTATTTGCACACATTGTAAGGTTATGCTATATTTAGAGTCTGGTTCAGCAATTTGCATCCATAGTAAATCTCAATTAAACTGGATATTTATCATTAAGAAGCTTTTTTAAAAATGTGGTGCAGTTTGCACTTAGGAATGAAATGGAGGGGGGGGGGAATGTGGGGGTAGGAGTAGGAGGAATCTGGGTAGCACCTGAGCATATTGACGCTGTTATATTACCAACTTCCTGAAAACCATGTCCCTCTTTAGGGTAGCAATTTTTGTTGAGGGTAACATTCTTGTCATGCCTGTGGGTATCTGAACCAAGTTCCTATTCTCTGGAAATTCACATTTCCTCTTGATGGCAGTGTTCTCAGGAACATTCATTTCAAGTTTATGGTTTTGCTAAAGACTTGTTTCCTTTTTAGGAAATTCAAGCAATGATGTGTGTTGAATATTAAGGGAAATGTTGAAATGCCAGAAGTTTGTAACAAAATCATTCTAATTCCTTTTTCTTGTTAATTGCAAAAATCATTTGCAACATAGCGGTTATAAAGCTATAATTATTCGTAATTCTGGTAGGTCACTAGGTTCCAGTATAGTGAAGAATCTGTCCAGTTGTGAAACTGGAAATGAGGAACTCCGCCATTCAATCATGGCTGATGTGCTCCTCATCCCCTTTTTCCTGCCTTCTCCCTATAAACAGTTCAACCTGCTAACAATTAAAAACTGTCTAACTCCTCAAACTTGCTCACTGTCCTAGCATCCTCTGCACTTTGGGGTAGTGCATTCCACAGATTCAAGAGAAGTAGTTTCACCTCACTGTTAAATTTGTGACCCCTTTTCCTAAGATTCTTGTCCTAGAATGTCCCACAAGAGGAAGCATCCGCTCCACGTCTACTTTATCCATACCTTTTATCATCTTGTAGACCTCAATTTGATCTTCCCTCATTCTTCTAAATTCCAGAGAGTATCGGCCTAAACTGTTCAATCTCTTCATACGACAAACCCCCTCATCTCTGGAATCAATCTAGTGAACCTCCTCTGAACTGCCTCCAATGCCACTGCATCTTTCCTCAAATAAGGGGAAGTTCTTGAAATTTTTTTCTTGGCGGCTCCTGTACATATACAAATAAAATGTAGATACCATCACAATTTGAAAAATGCTGCTAACGCTGCCTAAAGTTCAAGAGCTTTCAGAATTGTTGCACTGATGGCGAAGATGCTTTGAAACTTCCTGATCAGTTGCTGCTGCTTTTTGAGCCATTGTTTTTGCCATTACTGAGAATTGCATTTGTAATATCTTGATCCCTAACATGTCTACTACCAGTGTCGTCACATTGTATTCTCAGCTAGTCATTGTGGTCTAGATCTGCTGGTATCTCACCCATGATTTTTATTTGACTAAGTATTATCATGGCATCAGATTGCATTGGCGTCCAACTTTTGTATATGGTCTAGGTGAGGGATTATTAATAAGTAATTCGAAGTGGAATTCTTATCTTTTTAAGAGTACTTTAAGCTCCTTGCTGCCACCTAGCTGGAGAGAGTTAAGTTCAAAACCAAGATTAAATCTGTAGTATAAGAACATGCTATGATTATTCGTTTTTTTTATTTGGACTATCAGAACTGATCACAGTTATGATAGTACAAAATAAGTTTGACTTGTGGGAAAGATTGATAGAACGAAATTTCAGCTCACCGTACCATGTTGTGTTGGACAGAAAGTATTCTCTAGCCTATTTCTTGAATCCTGATTCTTCTGTTGCCCCTTGCTGTTTTTAAAAGTGCTATATGGTCATAAAGATCTGCCTTGTGAAAGAAATGCCCCACTTCCAGTTGAAACTCGTAATGCTTAGAATCCTGCGAATAACATTCCTCACAAAGCAGATCTTTAAGTCTGAACTCAAACTACCTGATTCTCTAGGTGTGGTTTGCCCATCTTTTTGATCATTGCTATTTGATTCTCCTGCTGTAATATCAAATGGAATGTGGAGCTACACTCCACTGATTAAGTTGAATATCTGGAGTGTCTAAAAGAAGAGACTTGACATTCAAGTCCTTTTTATCTGAAGTTATGCAGACTGACGTTTTTGCTGCAAAGTTTTGTTTGGAGAGAGTTTATCTTCGCTCATCTGGCATCAATGTGAGCACCTAAAACTTTGGGGAGGGAATTCTGGGTTGTGCGTGAGGCTAACATTTCCAACCACCCTTCCCCCTCCCCCACACATCTCTCACGACACATACCTAATGTGCTCTTTCATGATCTAATCGATTCTTCCCCACCCCCCCCCTTCAAAATTGTAAACTTTGTACCTCGCCCTACAGGCTTTGACCCATCAAAGTAGTATTTGTTTTGATTTGGTCTGTAATATTTTGTTACTCTTTGCTCTGTCATTAACTATGGAGTTTAGCCTTGCCATTGCTTCTTAATGTTGAATCAAGTGATTGTAGGTCTGTGCTTCCAAAGATCAGAAAAGCTTCAGAATTCAAGATTTCCTTTCAGAACCTGATTGTATGCAGCTGTCAAATAAATCATTCCCCTAAAGTAGACCTGTCAGCTACGTATTTGGAAATTGTGGTTCAAGTTTTGAGCTTACTGAAATAGTTAATGACTAAGGTATGAATCATATCCGCAGTAGGCACAAATTAATGCAGAGCCATGCTGTATCATGGCTAGCAACTAACTTGGCATAACTAGTTCATATAAATGTTTAATTGAAATTAAAGTAGTCTAGTGGAAGATGAACTACAATTACCTATTAATTAAAACTGAAGTGCTTGCTTTCTTCATCATTCCAGAATGGACGTTTTAGAATTGTGTGGTATTTACTTGGACCTCTAGAGCCTTTCTCTGCTATATAAAATGTATCATTTCCCTTGTAGAAGTATTCATTGCTGTTACAGTTTGTTATATACCATAGGGAGCTTGCTTGCCCATACTGTGCTTCATCTCCTCTCATGTAAGTGCTCCATTAAATCTATCCTTTGTTTAAATTTAGTTCTGGGAAGGCCAAAAAGAGTTTAAAAACAAAACTGATTTGAGGCTGGATTTTATCTCTGCCACCTCTGGATCTGAAGGCAGTGAGTATGTAAAACCCAGTGGGTGGCCTTCCCACACCATCTAGCTTTCCTCCAACCTGCCTGAAATTTTGAGACTATGGGGAGAGGCAGGTGACTGTAGAGGCTCTTAGTAGTCAATTAATAGCCATACCACAATGATTTTACCTGCAGCAGTGGATACCGACACTATATCAAAAGCTCAGCAGCTTGAGCTGTGCGTTGATGGGGAGAGGGGGGGTACACTTTTTTTGCAGGTCCCTGACCCATTAGAGATGAAGATCCCCGCCACGGTTATTCCCGTACCTCAACCCTTGCCTAGTGTGTTGAATCCAAATTCCCACCCCATTCTTTGCTGCAACCCCAAACAGCCCTGGACTTAACTGGGCTCCTTGCCATAATGGGACTGCTTGCTGTTGACCATCCAATTGGCTGGCAGTGCTCCAGAGTGGGACTTCCTCCTCAGATTGGGACAGAAGTCTCACCTTAAGCAGTTAAAGCTGCTGCCAATGTTAAATTGCTGAGGGGCAGCTGTCAGGATTGTGGGCAGGCTTTCTCCATTCTTCCCCACCCTGGAACTGACATCCTGCAAAATCCACTTGGTTTCCTATGTTGTACAAGCCATGACCAATTAGTGTGTGTTCTTTAAGTTTATTTATTGGCTTCATAAGTAGGCTTACATTAACACTGCAAAGAAGTTACTGTGAAAATTCCCTAGTTGCCACACTCCGGCACCTGTTCGGGTACATTGAGGGAGAATTTAGCGCGGCCAATGCACCTAACCGGCATGTCTTTCAGACTGTAGGAGGAAACCCGCACAGGGAGAACGTGCAGACTCCGCACAGACAGTGACCCAAATTGTGAATCGGACCCAGGTCCCTGGTGCTGTGATGCAGCAGTGCTAACTACTGTGCTACCGTCTTGAAGCTTGCGTTAGGATTCTGATTTATGAGCAGTAACTTGCAGACTGGACCTATCCATGTTTTAATGGTGAATTATCGAGTTATACATGAGCAATTGACTCCTCCTCCTTAAATGAAGGATAACATCAATTGAAATGAGCACAAAGGACATAAAGGTTATCAAAACAGTGGTGTCAATTGACTGGCCTAATGTGAGTTAGGATGCTGTAATCAAGATGTAAATTAGGGCAAGTGTGCAGTATACATTGACCTTTATTGAAAGAGAAAATTAACATTCCAGTGTAATTTAAATTTTGAAACTGCCTGCATAACTTGCCATTTATAGTAATTACAGGTTATTTGACCAGAGATAGGGAGCATTTGCAAGCAAGCCTTGCCATGATCTGAGATCTCACCCGCAAAGATGCACTCAGCAGTAGTTTGTCATTTAGAAGCGCAGATCTGCGCTATGGTGAGTTCCCTTCCTCCCCAACCAAGGGCCACTGAACTTTTTCTGATTTGTATTGGGTATTCGATTCATAGAATCATACCCTGTAGAAGAGGCCCTTTGGCCCATCAGATCTGCACTGATGAGCAAGAAACGCCTGACCTCCCACCCTAATTCCATTCATCAGCACTTGGTCCATAGCCTTGAATGTTATGACGTGCTAAGTGCTCATCCAGGTGGCACTTAAAGGATGTGAGGCATCTCACCTCTACCACCCTCCCAGGCAGTGCATTCCAAACTGTCACCATCTTCTGGGTAAAAAGGTTCTCCCTCACATTGCCCCTCGCCTTGAGCCTATGCCCCACGTGACTGGCCCTTCAACTAAGGGAACAGCTTCTCCTTAGTCACTCTGTCCATGTCCCCTCATCTTGATCAGGTCGCCCCTCAGTCTTTTCTGCTTCAGTGAAAACAACCCAAGCTTACCCAATCTCTCTCCATAACTTAAATGTTCCATCCCAGACAGCACCCTGGTGACTCTGCTCTGCCACCCCTCTGGTGCAATCATCCTTCCTCTAATGTGGTGACCAAAACTGCGCACACTACTCTAGCTCTGGCCTCACCAAAGTTCTATACAGCTCCAACATGACTTCCTTGCTTTTGTAATCTTTGCCTTGATTGATGAAGGTAAGTCCCATATGCCTTTTTTCACCACCCTACTAACATGCCCTTCAGACTTCTGAGACCTTTGGACAAACACACCAAGGTCCCTTTACAGAACTTCCTCGTGTCTGGCCGTTTGAATACTTCCTTGTCAAATTACTCCTTGCAAATTACATCACCACACAATTTTCAGGTTTAAATTCCATCTTATCTATTTGACTATCTGTCTATACCTTGTAGCCCAAGACACTCGACCTCACCGTTAAACACCTGGCCAATCTTTGTCACCCACAAACTTACTAATCCTACCCCCACGTAGTTATCTATGTTGTTCATATAAATGATGGATAATAGGAAGTCCAACACACATCCCTTTGGTATACCACTGGACTCCAGCCACTAAAGCAGCCCTCTGTCTCCTACAACAGAGTCAATTTTGAATCCACTTTATCAAATTACCCTGTATCCCATATGCATTTGCCGTTTTTGACAAAGTCCCACTTGGGAGAATAATAAAGGCTTTGCTGAAATCCATATAAACTGCAAAATCTACACACCTGGTCTCTCCTCAAAAAATTCGATCAAATTTGTCAAGCATGAGCTCCCTCTGATGAAGTCTTGCCCCTCTAAGTGGAGATAGGTGCTCTCCTTAATAATGTTCTCCAATAGTTTCCCTACCACTGAAGTGAGACGCTTTTCTGTACAGTCCTTCTTAAATTGATAAACCTGTTAAACTTATGTAATTATGCTGAACGCCTTTTTGGACGCAGGATCTACTTATTTAGTGTATTTTCTTCCAGTTGCATTTCATCTGCATGTGAAATTCTGCATCCATGGAGCAGTAGGTTGCTACAGAATTTCCAACATTTTGCCACAGGGTAAAATTAATGAGCAAACAAATTGTGGCCTTAGCTGCAAGTGTAGAAAGTGACAGCCTAATGTAGTGCTAACCCATGTAGGCGAGAAGGCCTTGCGATTGATTTGAAGGGCAAAATACTGCAGATGCTGTTGAAAAAACACATCCAGCAGAATCTGTGGAAAGAAAATGATTATTCTATTGGAAGGTCACAGATCTGATATGTTAACCTCAGGATTGAATGATTTGTCTATCTTGTTGAGTTGACATACCCTAAAGCAGAGTAGCAATTGGAAGCTATCATTTGGTCTCAAAACATGGACAAATGAAGTGGTGGGGGGGGTTTTGTGAAATCTTCTGCGATGAGTAGCCTGCTGACACTATGTAGATACGTGGATAGAAATGTCATGTGAAGCTCTGCAGTACTCAATGCATTTTTATAGCAAGTACCATGACCTTCAGGAGAAATTGGGAAATATACCTTAATTTTAGGGCTGGGTTTTTACTCCTCCTTGAAATGTGAGACCACTGATTATGTAGATTCAAACCAAGATGATTGCCATTAGGATAAGGTATCGAAGGGCCGGTTACATCGATGGAAAATTGCACGCCAGCCTGAGCTATTCTTGTCACCATTTGGAAAGGAAAGAAAATTGAGGGAGGAAGTTCTTTGGGTGCAGTGAATTTTATAACGTAATAAAAGCAAATTACTGCGGATGCTGGAATCTGAAACCAAAAGAGAAAACGCTGGAAAATCTCAGCAGGTCTGGCAGCATCTGTAAGGAGAGAGCAAAGAGCTGACGTTTCGAGTCCAGATGACCCATTGTCAAAGTCGTATGGCTTTGACAAAGGGCCACCTGGACACAAGGTCAGCCCTTCTCTCTCCTTTTCAAGTTTTATAGCTTATGTTTTAAAGTTTCAGTTGAACTTTTATTCAAATTTGAGTCAATTTTGTTTGTAGACTTTCCAGTAAAACTGTACTAAACTGGTTATTATATGTAGCTTGCTTTCTTGGCTTAGAGTATGAACACATTGAATTTGAGAATATGAAGGCCATGGAAGTTTAAACTGGTACAAACTAGTTTTAGTGTCCTTGTTTCCTGTGTTCCATTACTAATGTAGAAGGTAGTTTTTAATGTCTATTCAAAATTTGAAACTTTAGTTTCCCAGTGGGAAATTTGACTGACTACAGAAATAGGAGACTAATGGTTAGCACTGCTGCTTCACAGCTCCAAGGACCTGGGTTCGATTCCCGGCTTGGGTCACTGTCTGTGTGGAGTTTGCACATTCTCCTCGTGTCTGCGTGGGTTTCCTCCGGGTGCTCCGGTTTCCTCCCACAGTCCAAAGATGTGTGGGTTAGGTTGATTGGCCATGCTAAAATTGCCCCTTAGTGTCCTGAGATGTGTGGGTTAGAGGGATTAGTGGGTAAATATGTAGGGATAAGGGGGTAGGGCCTGGGTGGGATTGTGGTCGGTGCAGACTTGATGGGCCGAATGGCCTCTTTCTGTACTGTAGGGTTTCTATGATTTCTATGAATGCATGACTCGAGTTGTTGCAGGAGAGAGGGTTTTAGATTACTGGATCAATGGGACCGTTTCTGGGTAAGGTGGGACTTGTACAAGTAGGACGGTCTGCATTTGAACCACAATGGGACCAACATTCTTGCGGGTAGATTGGCAACTCTGCATTCTGGGATATAGGATCCTCGGGCAAGAAAGAGGTGGTGTCACATTAACGAGTCAGTACTGCAGTAAAGAGGGACAATATCTTTAGGTCCTCAAATGAGGCTTTGTGGCTAGAGTTTAGGAATAAACAGGGGGCAGTAACATTGCTGGTAGTATGTTATAGGCCCCCAAGCAGTCAGCAGGTAATAGAGGAGCAGATAATTTGCTGAAATATGAAAAAATAATAGGGTAATTATATTAGATTTCAATTTCCCCCCAACATCAATTGGGGTAGTTATAATTTTAAAGGGTTTGGAAGGGGAGGCTATCTTAAAAAGATCCATGAATACATTTCATGTCAATATATCGAAGATCCAACATGGGCTAGGTCAGTGCTGGGTCTAATTCTGGGAACAAAGTCAGACAGGTTTTCATGGTGGCAATGGAGAATATTTTAGTGACAGTGACTATAACAAACTTAAATCATACTGTATTATGGGAAAGGAAAAAGATGGTCTGCAAGGAATGGACCGGACTAGATAAGAAAAGAAAGAAGCTTTCAGTAGGTATCAAGGGAGCAAATCAGTGGGGGCCTTAGTGGAGTATAGAAAGTGCAGGAGGGAACTCAAGAAAGCAATTAGGAGAGCAAAGAGGGGGCATGAAAAAGCACTGGCAGGTAAGATTAGGGAGGGAAGATATTCGGAAATTACATCAAGGGGAAGAGGATAACCGGGAAAAGAGTAGGTCCCATTAGGGACCATGGTGGCAATCTGCATGTACCTGGTTTTAAATGAGTACTTCTGCCTTCACTCAGCAGTAGGATGTAGGTACAGAACTTGGGGAGAGACTGAGGTTCTTCAACAGTTTGACCTCGAGAGCGAGGAAGTTTTGGTGGGTTTAAGTTAACAAAGCCCCAGGTCCAAATGAGTTGTAAACCAGCCTGCTGTGGGAGGCAAGCGAAGAATTTGCAGGGGCACTAACCCAGATTTTTAATTCCTTTCTGGCCGCAGGAGGTGCCAGAGGATTGGAGGACAGCTAATATGGTTCCACTTTTCATCTCCCTGGTGATGAGCCAGGGAATGACAATCCAAATCGATGGAGGGAGACTATTGGTGAAAATTGTGAAGGAGAGAATTAATCTCCCCTTGGAGAGCCGGGGTTTGAATCGGGGTAGCCAACATGGCTTTGTCAAAGGGACATCAAGCCGAACAAATCTGAGTGAATTTTGCGACGTGGTGGTTGGGTGTGTAGATGAGGGTAGTGCAGTTGATGTAGTTTATGTGGATTTCAGCAAAGCCTTTGACAAGGTCCCATGTAGGAGATTGATAAAGAAAGTAAAGGCACATGGGATCCAGGGTAACTTGGCAAGATGGATCCAAAACTGGCTTAGTGACAGAAGGTTTGTGTGTGAATGGGGGTTGGTGTCCAGTGGTGCATCACGGCTCAGTGCTCGGTCCCTTATTGTTTGTGACATATGTAAATGATGTAGATTAAAAGTAACAAGACAAGTGTACTCGAAGAATGGCAGGACATTAAGAAGCACGGGGGATCTTGGGGTGCTTGTCCATATCCTTAAAGGTGTCAGGGCAGGTTAATAAGGTAGTTGAGGCATACAGGACACTTGTCTTCATCAGTCATGATATAGAATATAAGTAAGAACTCTCTCAACACTAGGTTAAAGTCCAACAGGTTTATTTGGTAGCACAAGCTTTTGGAGTGTCACTCCTTCACACTCAAAGCTTGTGCTACCAAATAAACCTGTTGGACTTTAACCTGGTGTTGAGACTTCTTACTGTGCCCACCCCAGTCCAACACCAGCATCTCCACATCATAGAATATAAGAGCAGGGAAGTTATGTTGGAGCTGTATGAAACTTTGATTAGGTCACAGCGGGAGTTCTCTGCAGTTCTAGTCTCTCTATAGGAAGGATGTGATTCACTGGAGAGAGTGCAGAGGAGTTTACTATGATGCTGCCTCTGGAATGGAGCATTTGAGCTATGAAGAGAGACTGGATAGGCTCGAGTTGTAGCCTTTGGAGCCAAGAGGGCTGAATGGGGACCCGATTTGAGGGGTACAGACAGGGAGCAGCTGATCCCATTAGCTGAAGGGGGCATAAGTTTAAGGTGAGGCACAGGTATAGTGGGGAATTGAGGAAATTCTCTTTCATCGTGAGGGTGGTGGGAGTCTGGAATGCACGCCTGGGAGGGTAGAAGAAGAGCCTTGAAAAGGTACGTGGAAGAGCCATTTAAATGCCATAATATTCAAGGATAGGAACCAAGTGCTGGAAAGTGGGATTCGTGAAAATTTAGTGTAGTTTTGTCAGTGCAGACTCGATTGGCTGAAGGGCCTGCCTCTTCTCTGCTGTATGACTCTGACTCTAACTGGATTCAGCTAAAAGGATTGCATGTTTAGAGTCCAGAGTCCCTCTCCTAGAAGGGAAGTAGAAGACTTGTAACTGGATTTTGAGAGAGACAAGTTTAAATACTAGAAATAGAATGAGCAAGCGAGTAAAAGTGATAGTGAGTAGAAGTATGTGTGTATTGTACTCTAGTGGAACAAAACACCTGGCATCTTGCTAGTGTTATGTCTTGGTGTTTGAAATACTGGTCTGACATTCTGCAGCATCGTGCAATATAAGTGGTGCTTTAAATAAACATTGCCAGTGTTGTAGTGAATTGTATATGGAAGCTTTGAGGAGTTGACTGAACATAAATGTCTCACTGAAATTGAAGTAATTTTAATGGTTATCGTGTACTTAACAGTGCTGGGGAAAGATTTATTAACCAAAAGGTGTGGAAAATGTGTAAATTGCACACTGTCTACAACTCTACGTAACTTTCAATCACCACATTTGTGAAGAATGCAAATCTTGGTACCGTGAGCCCCTTTGACGGAAACTTGCACAAACAAAGCTTGTATCAGCATCAATTGAAGTGTCAAAATAATTTTGGAATGTCTGTAGTTTGCAAAGTAAAAATGTTTTGTTGCTTGATAAATGCATAAAACCTGAAATGTGCTTGTGTGCCCAGGTATTTTGCAGTGTTATGCAACATAAAGTTGCAGTACTTTTCACCAGTTTTGGATGTTCCAAAGTACTTCAGTCAATGAATCATAGAATCTTACAGTGGAGGAGGAGGCCATTCAGCCCATCGAGTTTGCACCGACCACAATCCCACCCAGGCCTTATCCCCATAACCCCATGCATTTATCCTAGCCAGTCCCCCTGACACTCGGGGGCAATTTAGCATGGCCAATCCACCTAACCCACACATGTTTGGATATATTAGATATAGAATCATAGAAACCCTATAGTACAGAAGGAAGCCATTCAACCCATCAAGCCTCCACTGACAACATTCTCACCCTATCCCCGTAACCCCACATATTTACTCTGCTAAACCCCTGGCACTAGGATCCATTTAGCAGGGCCAAGCTAAGTCAGGCTTCTCTGACTTCCCTTTGGAGTGAGAAGGGAAACCGGAGAATTTGGAGGAAACCCACTCCGACGCGGAGAATGTGCAGGCTCCGCACAGACATTGACCCGAGCTGGGAATCGAACCTGGGTCCCTGGCGCTGAGAGGCAGCAGTGCTAACCACTGTGCCACCCTAGGCTAGGCTTGTTTGCAAGTAGGAAACACAACAGCCAGTTTGCGCACAACCTTCTACAAACAGCAGTGTGATATTAACCAGGTGATCTGTTTGTGACATTGGTTGTGGGATAAATATTGACACCAGGCTGAACTGCTATGCCGTTCTAAATAATGCCTCCCTATTTCCAGCCTGTTCAAATTTGAATCTGCTTGTTACTGTAGGTGATTCAATTTGACCAGCATCAAGAGTGAAGGAAAAGGCAGTTCTTGAGGAATAAGCAACCCAAGCCAGAGGAAAAAAGTGTTAGCGCTTTTAGAAGCTTTTCCATAATATGATCCAGCTCGCTCTGTTCCCTTGCTTCAAATTTTTGCAGCTGCTGTTTGGCTGTAGAATTCCCCATTGTTAGTGAAGGCATCTCCAGATGAGTAATAAAGTAATTCCACCTGATATTGACCAAAACCAAATGGTACTGTAGCTGTTCATTTTTTCCAGCAATGTTTTGTCACTAAAGATGGAATAAAAAACACTCCTTGAGGAAGTGGATCTTGGGAGGAATTTAAAATCATAGAATCATACAGTGCAAGAGGAGGCCATTCAGCCTGCACTGACCACAATCCCACCCAACCCTAGACTCATAACCCCATACATTTACCCTAGCTAGCACCCCTAACACTGAGGGACAATTTGGCATGGCCAATGCACCTAACCCACATGCCTTTGGGAGGAAACTGGAGCACCCGGAGAGAGAAGTTGGAGATATGAATGATTCATTTGGAAATAAACCAGTTGGCTGCAATGTCATTTTCAATTGAGCTTTCACTTTGGAACTCATGGGCATTTTTGCTGGTTTTCTTAGTGGAGAGCCTTTCTACAGCTGTTCATGCAATGAGACAATTTAGTTTTGTCCAAAATCTAGTTGGTTCTGCTCCTAATTTGAGAAGTGTTTTCAGGGATATTGTACTCTGTTAAAAAAAATGTTTTATCTTGGGTCACTGAATTTTTTCACAATTTATGACTGCTAAGATAAGGGCAGTTGATTGCAGTAAAATATTTTTCCGCAACTGATATGCATGTGTTGAAATTTTTGTCACTTAATAAATGATTCTCAATTATCAAAGCAAAAATTAGAGTATCGTGTTGGAGTTTAATAGTCTGTCTTCACCTCGGGATGTGGTGTGTTTTCCTTGTACACTCAGTATTGCGGGTCTTTGAGGTTGAGAGAAATCTTGCTAGAATGAGCATGGAGACCTTTTAACTGATCCACTTGAGATCTAATACTGACTTCATGTAGGATAGTTTCAACTGGGAAATTTTTAAACATTTTAAGTGGGTGAATTTTCAACCAGCAGTGACTCTTCTGAAACAAGTGCATTGGTGAGGTTGCTGAACTTGGTTTCAGTTTATCAGTTTGTTACACTTTTTTAAGGCAAGTTCAAAAGGCAGACCTGTTATTTGCTTGGCTGCGGTTGTGTAAGTTGAGGAATCTACCTCCATTGCAGTTCAATTATTCTCAGCAGTTTCCTGTCTCTCTTTGAGACATTACCACTTGCTAAGTAATTTTTACTGGTAACTTACGGACTTCTGCCCCCAGAAAATAAATCTATAACCGTTTTTATCACTTTTCCTACTTGTATGCAGGCAATAATTGGAGCCATATACCATATTCCTAGTCTGTTGTAATTACATGTAGTAACACCGTTGTAAAATAGGCAACTTGGGTCCACCTCGAGTTCAATGAATGTTTGACTTGTCACCAGTGGGATCTACTAATCTGCTTTACAGATGGAACTTGGAGCCTGCTAAATTGATTTATAGTACGCATGGCATGATTTTAGCAATCCTGCTAGTACTAGTTGGAGCAGTTGTGGGTTTGAAACTTTTGGAACATCTTTGTAAATAAGTACATATACTGGATTGTCTGCTTTTTCTACAATAATAGTTTTAACAACACCAGGTTAAAGTCCAACAGGTTTATTTGGTAGCAAATGCCATTAGCTTTTGTCCTGTTTGCTGTAACACTTTTCTACAATAAGTCATACAATCTTGTGTTGCTTCTTGAAACTAAAATGATTTCAAACATGCAAGCAGCTTATTGCAGATCTGTTCAATCCACCGATGTAGTAAATGTAAAACAATGGCTGTCACAGGAGTGACATCTGCTATGCCACACCTACATTATGTAATAGTTTAGCTTTGCAGCCGAGGGAGCTTAACCTTATAAGGCGATCTCGTTGAAGCGTTACCTGGGAGTGGCTGTGGAGGGTCAGTGTGTTATCTGCATAGCTGAAGCTGAGTCAGTTGTAAAATCATTCCGTTTAAAAGGTGACTCAATACTTGGCCTCTTCTCATAACTTCTTCCGTCATGTCAGGTCATAATACCACATAGGAGCAGCAGTGAAAATTTCCTGCCCATCCCTCTGCAATTTACAGGATTGTATTCAGATGCACATTGAAACTGTGTAATATTTCACTGACGATAAAAATCTTGTCATTTACAAAAGTATTTATGTTGTATAGATACTACACATAATTGAGGAAGTGCACATACTTTGTACTTACAGTCAGCCTGCTTATGTAAATAAGGGAAGTGCACTTTTGGAAGCAGGGAAAAGACACTTGGCGCTTACGCACTGCAAATTTAGTCCTCTAGCATTATCCTGCAGATTCTAACTTCTGCATCCTTGCCAAACAATGCCTCACTTTAACAGAAATTTAAGACTTTCATCCTAATCTAGCATCGGGTAGAAGCATGTGATCCTGTTAGCCAAGATATCAAAAGTACCGCGAGAGAAGGATTGATTATTGCCAAGTGGTTCTGTTGGGAGGTTGAGGCTCTGTAGTGTTGAGGTCATGCACTACTAGAAGGATAGTGGTGGAGGTGGGGAGGAAGAGGGGGTGGGGGAGGGAGAGGGGGAAGAGAAAAACAAAAACTCAAAGGGGAAAGTAGGCTGGGGGAAACTAAGTTTAAAGTTTATTATTGTCACAAATAGACTTGCATTAACAATGAAGTTACTGTGAAAATCCCCGAGTTGCCACACTCGGGTGCCTGTTCAGGTACACTGAGGGAGAATTTAGCACAGCCAATGCACCTAACCAGCAGTCTTTCAGACTGTGGGAGGAAACCGGAGCACCCAGAGGAAACCCACGCAGACACGGGGAGAACATGCAAACTCCACACAGACAGTGATCCAAGCCGGGAATCGAACCCAGATCCCTGGCGCTGTGAAGCAGCAGTGCTAACTGTGCAATGAAAGTAGCTGGAGAGAAAGGGTGGATTATGTACGGAATTGGCCTTGGTGAAGGTAACATGTGATCCAGGGCCTTGAAAATTGCATTGGAAGAGGTATGGGTTGCAAGAGATGGTAATCTTGTGTTGCCTGAAAATTACCTTGTTGGGGGGAGGTGACCAAATAGTTTATTTTAAAGCAGTTGTTGCTGAGATGGGAATATGACTTCTATGTAAAAAGCTGGCTCGATGGCTGGCTGGGATTGTGGGAGGAAAGAAAGCTGCTTCAAGCTTACGCTGGGTTGTTACGCAGGCAGGAGGAGAGCTGTGTATAAGGCTAATGCTTTAACCCCAAGTTGAAGGGTATAGGAAACTGGCAAACTAAGCAACAGTGAAAGAGTGAATAATAGTGGCATAAATCAAATATAACTTGGTCAGTGTTGGGTCTGCTCTGGGGATAGACCCCACTGAAAATGTGTTGTTTTGATCAAGAATGTTTTGATGGAACGATCGGGTTTATGGATCTTGATATATACAATAAATCTGAAATGTGTTGTTGCCATGACTTTGAAAAGCACTGTTAGAATTATTTAATGTAGTTGGCAATTCCTGTTCAGGAATGGGAATTTTGATTCCGAAAGAGGAAAGTGTTACCTATTAGTGTCTGAAGAAATACCGTCAGAATGATCAAGTTGACCTGGGTATGAATAACACATCATGCACGGTTAACTTATTACAATTTTGTTAATCATGAGGGAATGCCAAGCATGTAATTTGAATGTCTAAAATCTTCAAGCTCGAGGTAGTCTAAAAAGATTGCGTACCAGACTGAAGTATCCTAACTAACCAATAATGTGCATGTGGTGCTACAATTTGTCTTAGCTTGTTGACCCAAGAAAGCTAGTGATCCAGTAACTGGAAATGGGAGGCACCGTACCTTGCTTTCCCCCTACCAGTAACTGAGATTGCTTTTTGCTATTTCTCTTGAGTTGCCTTTTGTTTGCATCCATATCTGTTAATTTCCATTAATTGAATGAAGGACATAACATGAGATTCGATACAAGAAATTTGACTAGAGCATTATTTATGTGCATTTCTCAAAGTCAGCATTCACTTCCCCTTTAAGTATTTACATGCTAATGTCAGTGACATGGGTTTATTCATGTAATTTACAGTTTATGCACTGTCTCAAAATGCGCAGGTATGATCTAATGTCTAATTTATCATAGGATTACCGGTTTCCAGCAGAGAACAGGGCTTGTTAGCCTGTTGCCTGCTATCTTTCTTTCATAGAATAATCTAAAACTAATAATCCCTACAGCTCTTTAATCTCCCTCTACTCAAATATCCACATTTTTTCGTATTAGCTGCTACCATCTAGTTGAAATTGTATGGTATTTGATATGTCTTGAGTGTAAGAATCTGAATTTGGGAGTCAAAATTGCATGGATAGATGATACGTGGAGGTAGCTAGCAGTGTAAGGAAACTCATCCACAGTATTATGGGAGAATTGCCATACCTTGCCCTTCTGTTTTGGTGTTTCTGTTTTTATATGCCATTTCATTTGAACTTATTTTCAGAAGGTAAAGTGCAGATATTGGAATACAAAAGGAAGTTATTTAATAAGATATAGTTTCTATTAACCTGGGACCTTGCGTCTTTATCGTTCTGAACTTATTTGCAGATTGTGTGAAAATCTTAATTGTTTTTTCATGCAGAACTACACTAAAATGAACAGTCCTGACGCACACATCGTGGGCAAAGTTTGGAAGTCTTGTACTGGTCTGCAGGGGATGGCACGGTTTGGGTCACTGTCTGTGTGGAGTTTGCATATTCTGCCCATGTCTGCATGGGTTTCCTCCCACAGTCTGAAAGACGTGCTGGTTGGGTGCATTAGCCGTGCTAAATTCTCCCTCAGTGTACCCAAACAGGCGCCGGAGTGTGGCGACTAGGGGATTTTCACAGTAACTTCATTGCAGTATGAATGTAAGCCGACTTGTGACTAATAAATAAAATAAGAACTTCACTTATGCAGAACACCCCATGAATGTCTCTAAATACTTTCGATATTTAAATTTGCATTTTAGCTTGAACTCCACAGATATGGATCCACCTATTAACAAATTTTAAACTTGATCGCACGCCCCAACCTATAGGAACAAAAGCAAAAATCAGGAGCAATTGCATTATTTGACAGTCACTGTACTTAAAACTCTGGATACTGTTGCTATTTGTTTTGCCTTTAATAAGGGACACCCTGCTGGCCTTTGACTAGACACGGTGGTTGGATAGCCAAATTGCAGTGGGGGTTCCAATTAATAATGGAAATTGGCTTATAGCCAATGAAGTTGTGATAGAAAATAACTTTCTTTGTACAAGTATCCTTTGGACTGCTGTATATGAAAAGTTGTAGTGTTTCGGATCTCTGCTGAAAATGCATAAGTGAGGAATGGACGCCTTTTGCAGCAGTACTGGAATGATAGTGATCATGTGGCAGATAGGATTATCTTTCACATGTTTAAGCATGGACTTAATGCAATGTTTTTCTTGTATTAATTATAATTGCTGTATATGGTGCCTCAGTTGCTCCGCACTAAATCATCAGTGCGTAAGAAATGTTTGCTGTTTGCGAGCTTGAAACCTCTTGAACGATGACACTGAACAAAAATTGTAAATTGTCTTGTACTGTACATGTTCATGAGAGCATCTGGACATTGAGTTGCACTGCCCCCTCTCCTTCCTGGTTTGGCAGGGATTACAGATCTGTTCAGTCCTGTTCATTGTGTGGCGTTTGCACATACTCCCTGTTTGTGTGGGTTTCCTCTGGGTGCGCCGGTTTCCTCCCATAATCCCAAGATGTGCAGGTTAGGTGCATTGGCCATGCTAAATTGCCCCTTAGTGTCCTAATATGTGTAAGGGGATTAGTGGGGTAAATGCATGGGGTTACGGGGGTAAGGCAGGGGTTGGGCCTGAGTTAGATGCTCTGTCAGGAAGCTGGCACAGGCTTGATGGGCCGAATGGCCTCCCCCCTGCACTGTAGAGATTCTATTATCTCAGCTCAGTTGCTGTCCATAACCAACATATCCGCATATAGGTGATTGGATGGAAATATGACTCCCAAGGTTGATCAGAGGTCTAATAGCACTCGGCTGCTATTCTGGCTGAATACTGAAACCTGGACCTTCCTGGTTTCCAGAACTTGGCTGCACCAAAAAATGCTCCTCACTTTAACTATTGGTTAAACATAAGCCCTTTATAAACTGCCTTGTTGAGATGATATTGATGAAATATCACTGATTTTTCACAAGTTTCTTTGGACAAGTGATTGTCAGGTTTTCTATACAGGTGCTCAAAATGTTTTTTGAGTGGCTATTCTTGATGTAACAACTTCTGTGATTTTGAAATTGCATCCCCATAATATGGTTAAAATTCTTGGATATTATTGAGCGTAGGTTCTGTTATATCAGGTTATAGCTGACCTGAAACTCAGTCCACTTTTACTTCTCATCCAGCAAAACTAAGGATATTATTCTGAACTCCATCCGGCATCCACAGTCCTGGGGTGCGTAGTGGGTTCCAAATTTCTGTAGTGCTTTGTGTGCTCCCTGATTATGTGCTCCTTAATGGACTAACTAATTTTAAGATAATGTCCATTTGTTTCCCCAGTAGAGGAAATAGGGGAGATGCAAAGAAACTATCCAATCCTTCAGTGATCAACACTTCAAACTGATCATTACAAAGAATAAAGGATAAGTTGACCTCATCACTTAACCTTCTCCGCCCTGGTATTCTATTCTAATAAATACACACTGCCCCACCTCCTCTCATGACCAATACATACTTCCTGATGTGTTTCCCAAACTGAGCACTTACTCCAGATGCAGTCAGCCCATGGCTGTACACAACTGAAGCATAACCTTTTTTCCTTTGCCTTGTGTAAAGCATCGGAAAGACATAGTGAGCTGCCAAATCTCTGCTCCTCTACAATTGAGTTTCGCACCATTCAAAACGTATTCCAATTTATCATCTTTGGATTCAAACTAGGTGACCTCGCACTCATCCACGTTGAATTGCATTTTGGGGTGGCATGGTGGCACAGTGGTTAGCACTGCTGCCTCACAGCGCCAGGGACCCGGGTTCGATTCCCAGCTTGGGTCACTGTCTGCGTGGAGTTTGCATGTTCTCCCCGTGTCTGCGTGGGTTTCCTCCAGGTGCTCTGGTTTCCTCCCACACTCCAAAGATGTGCCGGTTAGGTGAATTGGCCATGCTAAATTCTCCCTCAATGTGCCCGAACAGGTGCTGGAATGTGGCGACTAGAGGATAACATTGCAGTGTTAATGTAACTAACCCCTTGTGATACTAATAAACAAACTTTAAAACTTTAAAAACTTTAATAGTTTTGCCCACTCACTTGATCAGAACTGTATCTTAATGTTGTACTTTGAAATGACTGAATTAGCGGTAAAGCTACTTGACGCATTCAGCATCATTGCTATTCCCTTCTGTCATTAAAAAACCTACTTGTGCTTTGGTACTAGCCGTTCCTAGAGTAATGATGTGGCAATAATCCATAATTTTGCCACATCAGAATTATGATCTCACAGCACAAATTCTTTGTCCTTTATCTAATCAAGAAATGCTAAGCAGCCTTCCTAAATTTTACATGGCTCCTGAACACTGCACTTTAAGGTGTGGGTGTGTACATGTTTTTTACACTCCTAAGAGCTAAGTCGGTGATCTCAGCACCTAAGAATGTTTGAGTGGAAGCTGAACAGTCTAACTTGAAATGTAGATGAAATGAGCAAATAATTCTCCCAAGTTACTGTAAATGGTTTGAATTTGCTACATTTTCTGTTAACAATGGCATTCCTTTGTCTTTGCTCTGATCTGTTTTGTAAGGATATGCATGTCTGTATCTGCACAGTTTGAAGAAATTGCTTTGTGTAGCTCCCACTGACAAAACAACTGCGTAGAGATTTACTTCAAACATGGTTTAGAGGGCTGGTGAGGATTGTTTGGAGCGCTGAAGTTCTGACATGGTATTCTTTGCGGTTGAGTTTGAGCTGTAGAAGTGTTCATTTTAAGCTCATCGAATTTGCAATTTCTTTTATTAGCTCAGTTAACTGATCTAATTTTTTTTAACCTACCACATATCTAACACCATTCTACCCCAAATCTTCCCCGCCACTCAAAATCCCTGGTTATAATGTTGAGGGGAAAGAGGAAGTGAAGTAAATGAGATTCTGGAAGGCAAATATCTTCCCTCGCCCCTTCCATCATGAGACCTCACCACATCTGGAGTTTACATGAGGTCTAGTGCAAGGCCGTCTCCAACTTCCTCCTGGTGTTTCCCTTATCCACATACTCATGTTTGCCCCCCAAACTCTCTACTACTAAGTTCCACCTTTCTTAAAAAAAAACGACATGGTGGCACAGTGGTTAGCACTGTTGCTGCACAGTGCCAGGGACCCGGGTTCAATTCCAGCCTCAGGTCACTGTCTGTGGAGTTTGCATGTTCTCCCCGTGTCTGCGTGGGTTTCCTCCCACAGTCCAAAGATGTGTGTGTTGGGTTGATTGGCCATGCTAAATTGACCCTAGTGTCAAGGGGATTGGCAAGGTAAATGTGTGGGGTTGCGGGAATAGGGCTTGGGTGGGATTGTGGTCGGTACAGACTCAATGGGCTGAATGGTCTCCTTCTGTAGTGTAAGGATTCAATGACTTGAACTTGGGTTCAGTGAGGCACGACTGATCTGGTTGTTCATGGTCAGATTAATGCATTTGTTTAAAAAACTAAATGCAAATTGGTACTTGTAACCTAAACTTGGTTTAAATTAAATTTAAATATTTTGTCAGATGGTCAAACTTGCTGCTGTTGCAAAACAATTGGCGGCACGGTGGCATAGTGGTTAGCACTGCTGCCTCACAGCGCCAGGGACCCAGGTTCAATTCCGGCCTTGGGTCACTCTGTGGAGTTTGCGCGTTCTCCCCGTCAGTTTCCTCCGGGTGCTCTGGTTTCCTGCCACAGTCCAAAGATGTGCGGGTTAGGTTGATTGGCCATGCTAAATTGACCCTAGTCAGGGGATTAGCAGGGTAAATATGTGGGTTACGGGAATAGGGCCTGGATGGGATTGTGGTCAGAGCAGACTTGGGCCGAATGGTCTCCTTCTGTACTGTAGGGATTCTATGAATTGGCATAGAAATCTTCCACTTCTACCAACAGCATGGCAACTGCTAGTCAAGAGGCCATGTTAACCTCTTCAGCTAGCATTCTACCAGCTGTCTCAAAGCAGTGTTTGCTTGATTGGTTTAGATTTCCAGGATAGTAGTGTAATATGCAGTGACTAATGTCATTGGGACAGGGTATATACTAACAAGAGTTGTGGACCTGCTGATCAAAAGATCAGCTAAGTTGTCCAGTGATTGGAAGTTCTTATTTCTGTACTCTGGCAATCGGGTGTTAGACACCAAGGAGAAGTTGATATGTATTTTTCTTGTCCTTGTCAGTACTCCTGTGATACTTTGACAGTGCTAATAGGTGGTCTTTCAGATCAAATATGCACTTGTCAAAAATTTATTTGAATGCTAGTTATAGTCAATGAGCGTTTTGCATTCTGTTTTTACTCATTTTAGAATTCCTTTGGGACTCTCCTACTTATTGTGTGTATTGATCAGTTTCCTGTACAGCTGCTTGGTACATAAAACTGAGAGAAAGATGCTAAATTATGTGCTGTCAATTTGATTGGTACTCAGCTGAGGTTACAGTAAGAAATGAAAACACAGTTCTCTGAGACTCTAGTCTGCAACTCTAGCCAAAAATAATCAACCTCAAAACTGTGTAGAGACTGTAGGATTAAAATTACGTTTCCAAAAGTCATTGACCCAAGTGGAAAGTTGAACAAATCGGCAGACTTTGGTTAAATGGGTCTATCTGTTTCAGTAGAACCTTTGTGTATTTAACTGTGGTAGCCAATAATAAGTGGCAACAATGGTTAAAGGCTATTGAGAAGATGGAAATAGTGAAAAATGTTTGGTATATACAGACTTTCTTCAGGATTTTGGCACGCATTTACCATGTTTAAAGAGATGGAGGCACTAGAGAGGGTCTGAAGTTTTTCAAAGATAATAGAACTATGGCGTTCTCCAGAGGAACAGGCTCAATGCCTTTTTTCTCTTGTAAAGAGAAGGCTGAGGGAATGACCTATTAGAAGTGCTTAAAAATTGAAATTTTGGTAGAATGGACAGTCTCTCTGCTTGTGATAAGATTTGGAGGCTTCAATGTAAGGTAGGCATGAAAATGAAAAGATGAATTTAGGAGAAACATGAGTCAGAGAATAGTGCAAATTGCTAAAGAAAAGTTGAAGTGCACAAGGAGGACCAAAATAGTTATGCTGGTAGTTAGGTAGGAAGGATGGAGGAGGTTTTGAGTGAAGTGGAAGCATTGAACTGATGGGGGGCCAAATGGCCTGTTTGTCCTGTATATTCTGAGAAGTCGGTATATTGACATTGCTTTCCTCTTTCGTGTAAAGACTTTTTGGACTTGAAGTCATGTGTTTGAGCTTATAAACCAGTGAGCTATTTCTCTGGTGAATGTCACACTACATTTCAGTCGATCATGAGTTTCAGTAGCAGCATTATTAAATGAAACTCGCTAAGAGAAATTACCATTTAAACTGCTGGATCATGACAAAAACTAACTTGTCTTTTGTGGAGGAAACTTGTCTTTGGCATTACTTCTGGCCTACACATGACTCCAGCCTTGCAACGTTGGGTTGAATTGCTGCCCTCTGAAGTTTCTTAGCAAGCCATTTAGCAAGAAGCCTGGTATGAAACAAGGCTCTTCGTTTCCATCTGAAGGCAACTAAGGGTGGATCATAAATGAGCTGCTTGCATCCAAATTACTGAAGCTAAAAGCTTAAAATTCTGAAGTCTCATTGCAGTGACACTTCAGTTTTGCTAGTGGTCCAGTGGGGTAGCACGCTGGCCAGAATGAAATGATTGCCATTCAATTATGGCTGCTGCCAGGGTGGAGATACTGGAGGCGATTCTCCCAGTGTCAAATTCTCACAAAAACTGGAGCAAGTCCCACTGGTTTTTTTAGCGGGAATTTCAAAATGAACCTCCCACACTGCAGAGTGCACAAATGTGATTCACGTGAAAAATCAGTGGATGGGGCCTATTCTTCCCACTGGACAGGCCGGCAGCACAGTGCTGAGCGGGCTACTGCGCATTCGCCGATTCCCACCACCAGTCCCCACTGTCTTTCAAACTAGGTATTAAGCTGAAGTCTCGGGTGGATGTAAAAGACCCCAGTACCTGAAGAGGAGCGAGGGATTTCTCCTGTGTGTCCTGGCTAATATTTATCCCTCAAACCAACATAAGTAAAACACAACTATAATGTGAAGTGCTATATATATCCCTGGACATGGAAACCAAACTATATACGATAGCTATGGCCTCACCAAGGCCTATTTAATTGCACTTGCATATCTTTACTTGTACTCAACCCTTTGCAATAAGGACAGACTCGCTTTCCTAATTGTTTGCTGTACCTGTGTGCTAACTTTTCTTGTATAAGGACACTATTGCCCTCTGAGATAGCTGTCTTTCTTAATTAAAAGATTCTGCTTGTCTTGTTGTTGTTGTTTCTACAATAGATAACTTTACTTGTCCACGTATACTCCATTTGCAACATTCTTGGTACTGGAGCTGCCTATATTCCATTTGCAGCCTCTCTACAGCTGACCTTCCCCATCTAGAGAACATGCTATGTTAAACTCAATTGTCTAAATCACATATATTGTAAATAGCTGAGGCCTGAACACTAATCCTTGCCATGCCTCATTAGTTACAGAAGCCAAGTTGAAAATGACATGTTTACCACAACTTTTCACAATATATGTTAACGATTTGGAGGAAGGAACTGAAGGTACTGTTGCTAAGTTTGCAGATGATACAAAGATATGTAGAGGGATAGGTAGTATTGAGGAAGCAGGGGGGCTGCAGAAGGACTTGGACAGGTTAGGAGAGTGGGCAAAGAAGTGGCAGATGAAATACAATGTGGAAAAGTGAGAGGTTATGCACTTTGGAAGGAGGAATGGAGGCATTGACTATTTTCTAAATGGGGAAATGCTTAGGAAATCAAACACACAGGGACTTGGGAGTCATTGTTCAAGATTCTCTTAAGGTTAACGTGCAGGTTCAGTCAGCAGTTAGGAAGGCAAGTGCAATGTTAGCATTCATGTTGAGAGGGCTAGAATACAAGAGTAGGGATGTACTTCTGAGGCTGTATAAGGCTCTGGTCAGACCACATTTGGAGCATTGTGGGTAGTTTTGGGCCCTGTATCTAAGGAAGGATGTGCTGGCCAGAGGAGGTTCACGAGAATGATCCTTGGAATAAAGAGCTTGTCGTATGAGGAACGGTTGAGGACTCTGGGTCTGTAACTCGTTTGCGTTTAGAAGAATGAGGGGGGATCTTCTTGAAACCTACAGGATACTGCGAGGCCTGGATAGAGTGGATGTGGAGAGGATGTTTCCACTAGCAAGAAAAACTAGAACCAGAGGGCACAACCTCTGGCTAAAGGGACGATCCTTTAAAACAGAGATGAGGAGGAATTTCTTCAGCCAGAGAGTGGTGAATCTGTGGAACTTTTTTGCCGCAGAAGGCTGTGGAGGCCAGGTTATTGAGTGTTTCTAAGACAGAGATAGGTTCTTGATTGATAATGGGATCAGGGGTTATGGGGGAAAGGCAGGAGAATGGGGATGAGAAAAAAATAAGCCATGATTGAATGGTGGAGCAGACTCGATGGGCCGAGTGGCCTAATTCTGCTCCCATGTCTTATGGTCTGTCTTCTGTTTTCTGTTGATTACCCAAACCTCAATCCAAGCTAACGTGAATCTTAACTTTGTACAATCTGTTGTGTAGCCTTTTTATTGAATGCTTTTTGCAAATGCACTACAACTATACCTAATCTACCCTGCTAGTTAGACCTTCAACTAAAAAGGTCACTCACTTTCATAAATCTGTGACCATCAAATATGTTAAATGCCACATTTCTAAATGCTAGTATTTTTCCAGCTACTGATGGGGCCCACAGCTCCCTATTCTTGCTTTCTTGAATGGTGGAGTCATGTTTGTTACCTTCCAACTCACAGGTTCCGTTGTAGAATCTAGAGAATTTTCAAAGATCAAATGAGTGCACCCACTAGCTCTGTAGCTGTCTCTTAACACCTTAGTATGCAGGCATTTTGTAATATTTAGTTGAGTGCAAATGGAGGGTAGTAATTGGGGTTTCACTTGCACGTTGAAACTGTAAGAAGCCTCACAACACCAGCTTAAAATCCAACAGGTTTATTTGGAATCACGAGCTTTCCGAGCGCTGTTCCATCATCAGGTGATCACCTGGTGTTGAGACTACTTACTGTGCCCACCCCAGTCCAATGCCGGCATCTCCACCACATTGAAACTGATACGGTTGAGTTGCAATATGCTTGCAATATTCCATTTTGTCAGTAAAGATTGATTCCAATGCTATCCTTCATCAGCTGATGCTTCAGATCACCATCCGGTCCAAGGATTGGTCTGCCTTTTAGTTCCATAAAGGCAGTAACACCATAGAAATTTCTTTCTTTTGCTAATTCCTTGGTTCCCCATTATATCCAGAATGTTTGTCCTTTACTGTGAAGACAAAGTATTTGTTTAATGTCTCTGCCATTCTTTATTCCTAATTTATACTGTTTGTTTTGCAGACATTTACAGCATGGTGCAACTCACATTTGCGGAAGGCAGGGACACAGATTGAAGTAATTGAGGAAGATTTCAGAGATGGCCTTAAACTAATGCTGCTACTGGAGGTGATTTCAGGTGAGGAAGTGCAAACATTAAAGGTAAACTGTTTCAGGCCCAGCATGTCTTTTCATCCAAAGATAAAGGAGTGCCTGTTGATCATTTAAAAAAAAATAATGCGTGCAATTTTTCCTCCCCCTTGCGTTTTGAAATATCTTTTTTAATTAACCTCCCGGCTGGCCTAAAAACAATTGAGATTAGTATTCAGAGGGAATTAATTTGATGTGCATAGTTTAAGGTAAATTATGCCTAGGCTCGTTGCAATGCCAAGTTCATACGGTTGGGCCTAGTAGTTGCAAGTTCAAAGGCTGGGAGCATTTCCTGTTTAAACAAAACTTAATCAGCAGGAAAGGATGGTAAAGTCCATCTTCAAACATAGATCCATTGTTAATTTATACAATTGTTTACTCATAGTTTTGTCTGAATAGTCTCTGAAGCACAAATATCCTAAACTTGCATTCGAAGATCATTTCACTTGACCTGTAGTTAATCACTCGGTCAATGCACCATTTAAAACATTGCCTAATTTTTAATTGAGGTAGGAGAACTGGCCACCCAATGGTAAGGTTTGAATACGCTTGGATCATATTTGTGTGGTAATGGTTTAAATTTTAAATCCTGCCCTCTGCAGGGCATAAAAACACCCCTTTAAAAATTCAGGAAATCTGATTGGTTTACATTTTTGAATTGAATTGTGAATGCAACAAGTCTGCTTAATTTCAACATTTGATAAATTAGGATTTAATGTTGCTGTTCGTGACATTGTCAGAGTAATTAATTAATCCAGTTAAATTAAACAGCAATATAGCATCTTTCTGTGTCCAGGGTTTTAATATTTTTTTGAAGCAGCTTTTTTGTAAGGACTTATTGAATTTCTTTCCACTTCTGGATGGTTCAATGAGTTTACCCACTGAGTGGCTGCATACTTAGTTAATGCCAAGATAGCTGATCTTGGGCCAGTTGGTATCTTCACACCCAAGGGGAATATTGGCCTGGTTCCTGTTCTGGGACTAGCAGAATATTAACAGTTGCACTTACATAATGGCCTCTTTGAGGTAATGGAAGCTACCTTACACTAATGTTAACCACATTTCTTCAGGAGTAGAGAGGAAAAAATAGGGGCTGAGAGAGAATGAAATACACTCCGTGATTCTTTGCCACCTGTGTTGCACAGACCCAATGCAAACCGTGAGGTTTTTATTGCAGGATTGATTAACAGGTTTTTTTTTTGTCCTTTGCTGATGCTCTTTGCACTTCCCATGTCTTGGAAAGAATTAACTTCGCTTCATTTTGGGCTCATGTACCTTGCATAAGGGACTACTGTTTGAGCTCCAGCGATCTCTGACATGTTTGTTTGGAACATCAGAGCCAAGCTCAAGCCTGCCCTTGCCAGTTGTCTGCATGTACATGATTCTAGATGGAGTGCTGAATAGGGATCATTTGTAGAAACATCGCCACCACAGATGAGATTAGCTAGCGTGGTATAGATTGGGGATTGAACTCTTCGCTCCTTGTTGGTAAACTAATTTGTCATTATACCATGCTCACCATTATTTTATTGAGCAGGTATATTTGAACCATGACCATGTTTAACAGTTTTATATATAATGTGCTTGAATAGACTAACCGTTGGAATCTGTTTGAATGCAAATTTCAATGTATGTTCCAGTATTCCATACACTGCAGTTAGAACAGCTGAGGGGATGTTTTAATGTTTTTCATCTGTCCAAGTATCTTGGAATAAAGTAAAAGTTTATTAGTCGCAAGTAGGTTTGCATTAACACTGCAATGAAGTTACTGTGCAAATCTCCTAGTTGCCACACTCCAGCACCCGTTCAGGTACACTGAGGGAGAATTTAGCATGGCCAATGCACCTAACCAGTACGTCTTTTGGACTGTGGGAGGAAACTGGAGCACCCAGAAGAAACCCACACAGACACGGGGAGAACATGCAAACTCCACACACTGACCCAAGCCGGGAATTGAATCCGGGACCCTGGCGCCGAGGCAGCAGTGCTAGCCACTGTGCCGCCCTGGAATATTCCTGCTGGTATTCTGTGCCAGAATCTGCACTGTCCTCTTTACCATCCACTTTGCCTGGGCTGAAATCTTCATAGATAAAGTCTTTAATTTAGGATATTGATGGTTTGCAAACTTTGTTTTTTGTTTGCAGTTATCCATGCAAGTTAAGTCCTCATTCTATAATGTTTTTCTGTAAATACAAGTACTGTTGTTTCACTGGAATCGCAACCCATAGCAATTTCTCAGAGTTCTGACCATATAGTTTCATGTGAAGTGAATATACAAACATTTCTGCCTTTAGGAGAGCGGCTACCTAAACCAGAGCGTGGAAAAATGAGGGTGCATAAAATAAACAATGTCAACAAAGCGTTGGATTTTATTGCAAGCAAGGGAGTAAAGCTGGTCTCCATTGGAGCAGAAGGTAAGAGCAAGAATTTACATGAATGTAATTTGTCCATGAAGAAATGGGTTTTTACCAAGTTGCATGGAATTGGATATGTTCATTAATCTTGTCAACAAAATTGTTTCTTGATAGTTAACTGGGGGTTGGACATGCAATCCAAACAATAGGGCTTGGCACTCATGTTGATGAATACCAATTAACCATGGCATACCAGATGACTTTTGGCTCTAGATAGCTTAGCATATTTCTTTCTCCGTTTAGTTCTCCCAGCCTGCTCATTCATTGGATGTGATTGTCACTGGCAAGGCCAGTGTTTTTTGCCAATTCCTAATTACTGTTGGATGGATGATGAGCTGCTGCCTTGAACCACTACGGTCCAGGTGGTGTTGGTACACCCGCAATGCTGTTGGGAAGTGAGCTCTAGGGTTTAGACCCAGTGACAGTGAAGGAACGGTGATATGGTTCAAGTCAGAATTACGTGCGACTTGGAGGGGAGCTTGCAGGTGGTGATCCCATGAGCTTGCTATCCTCCTCCTGGGTGGTAGAGCTTGTGAATTTTGTTACTGTTGAAGGAACCTTGGCAAGTTGCTGCCGTGCATCTTGTCGATGGTGTACTCTGCAGCCAGGATGCATCAGTGATTGAAGGAGTGAATGTTTAAGGTGGTGGATGGGTGGGAGTCATCAAGTGGATTGTTTTGTTATGGATGGTGGTGAACCTTTTGAACATTCGTTTGTTTCTGAAGCTACACTCCTCCAGAAAAGTGGGGAGTCTTCCATCGCACTCCTAACTTCTGCCTTTTAAGTTTAAAAATGTACTTATTGTCACAAGTAGGCTTACGTTAACACTGCAATGAAGTTACTGTGAAAATCCTCGCGTCACCACACTCCGGCGCCTGTTCGGATACACTGAGGGAGAATTTAGCATGACTAATGCATCTAACCAGCACGTCTTTGGGACTGTGGGAGGAAACCGGAGCACCTGGAAGAAACCCACGCAGACACGGGGAGAATGTGCAGACTCCGCACAAGCAGTGACCCAAGCAGGGAATCGAACCCAGGTCCCTGGCGCTGAGACGGCAGTGCTAACCACTGCCGTCCCGCCTTGTGGATAACTTTGGGGAGTCAGTATTGAC
This sequence comes from Mustelus asterias, assembly GCF_964213995.1. Classification (NCBI taxonomy): domain Eukaryota; kingdom Metazoa; phylum Chordata; class Chondrichthyes; order Carcharhiniformes; family Triakidae; genus Mustelus; species Mustelus asterias. Next base: position 59,098,682 of record NC_135824.1, read on the forward strand.
AAATAATTCCAGGCACTGGTGAAACCGTGTACTTTATCCACGTGGCCATTCTCATGTAAGCTTAAACAGTTCACTGCTGGCAGATATTCAGCTGTGATTGAGCTTTGACAGAGTCATCTGGACTCAAACGTCCGCTCTTTTCTCCTTACAGGTGCTGCCAGACCTGCTGAGATTTTCCAGCATTTTCTCTTGGTTTCAGATATTCAGCTGTGTAGTCATTACCCTGCTTGATCCTGTTCTCATCATGTGGTCAGTGATCAGGAACTATGGTTCATTTCTCACCATTCTCCTGCACTGAAAAGCTAGTTGTGTAAATTTAACGATCATCCCCACTAAGATTGAAAATACCACTTGCTAAAAATGAGACAATATCATTGTTGTGCTTGCCAACTAAATCACTGGCATTCCTGGCTGCATCTGTGAGCACGATATTGGTATCTAGGTTATTTTTAGCCGTAATTGACTTAGAACAAATTCAGTGGCAACCTTAACTGAATTTATTAGGTTAGGTTGGGCGGCATGGTGGCACAGTAGTTAGCACTGCTGTCTCACAGCACCAGGGATCCGGGTTCAATTCCCGCCTCGGGTCACTGTCTCTCCGTGTCGGCATGGGTTTCCTCCGGGTGCTCCGGTTTCCTCCCACGGTCCAAAGATGTGTGGGTCAGGTGGATCGGCCATGCTAAATTGACCCTAATGTCAGGGGGACTAGCAGGGTGAATGAGGGTTACGGGAATAGGGCCTGGGTGGGATTGTGGTCGGTACTCGATGGGCCAAATGGCCGCCTCCTATACTGTGAGGATTCTGAGGTAATTTCTATATAAAATTGAACTGGGGGGAGAAAGAGAGCAATCTTGTCTCTGGTAATCAATAGTGGGGCTTAGTTTTGAGCTGTTGACACCGCTAATTATAATGAGTGCTGAATTCATACCTCCTGCATATCAGTGAGGAGTGTGCTCTGGCTTCACTATTCACCTGATGTCAGTTTCTGTTGCCTAGAAACCAGCTGATACATCCTCTGTTCAAAGCCATTTCTGTGGCAATGGGTTGGAACGCACTGTAAAACTAGTCGATTTGACTTGTTAGTAAAGACAACTGTAGGGATAGTTGGTGCCAACACTAGGATGACACCAAAACAATTCCAGAATAAAGTTAAATCTCAAACAATTCGGGGCGGCACAGTGGTTAGCACTGCTGCCTTGCAGCACCAGGGACCCGGCTTCAATTCCAGCCCAGAGTGACTGAGTGGAGTTTTCACTTTCTCCACGTCTGCATGGGTTTCCTCCCACACTCCAAAGATGTGCAGGTTAGGGGGATCAGCAGGGAAATGCGTGGGGATACGGCAGAGGGTGATGCTCTTTTGGAGAGCCAGAGCAGATTGGGCCAAATAGCCTCTTTCTACACTAGGGATTCTATTCTTTGATGGTTCGCTTTTGAAACATATTTCACAGATTCAAACCTGTGATTTCCAGATATTTTTCTGCAAACTTCTGAATAAATTTGATTGAATACATTTTACTCAAACTGAAGTGTCTCTGCAATGTCAGTGAATTACTGGATGGGGGTGGCATGGTGGCACAGTGGTGAGCACTGCTGCCTCACAATGCCAGGGACCTGGGTTCAATTCCGGCCTCGGGTCACTGTCTGTGTGGAGTCTGCACATTCTCCCCGTGTCTGCATGGGTTTGCTCCGGTTTCCTCCCACAGTCTGCGGATTAGGTTGATTGGCCATGCTAAATTAATCCTAGTGTTGGGGGATTAGCAGGGTAAATATGAGGGGTTAATGGGAATAGGGCCTGGGTGGGATTGTGGTTGGTGCAGACTCGATGGGCCGAATGGCCACCTCCTGCAATGTAGGGATTCTGATTCTAGATGCAGGTAATGGTTAAACTACAGCTGTGAAGCGTCAGCTGTGTGAACAAAGTAATCTGATTTTGTGTAATGGTTTAACAGTGATTTATTGACAACCTGTAATATCTCGAGTTTGGATTGGAGAGGGATTGCTATAAAGACTATCGCTTAGCAATGCTAATAAAGGATTTGCAAACTAAGTATAAAACTTGCAGTTCAGCCCCAACTGCAGTATTATTCAATTCTGGGCATTGGATTTTGGAAGGATGTGAAGGCTTTAAAGAACACAGGAAATTAACACACACACATTCCAGCCATGAGTAATTTAATTTTGTGGGTAGTAATTTGGTGTGCGTAAAATCATGACCGATTTAGATAATATAAACTATCTCTAATGACTAAAGGATCGATGGTCAGAGGGCATCAATGTTTAAGGCGGTGACAAGGAACTGGCCTGGTGGTGAAGAACATTTTTAAGCAGTACTTGTTAGGATTTGAAGTGCACTGCCTAGTAGGGTTGTTCTTGCAGTTGCAGCACCAGGCAGGGTGTTGGTCTAAAATCCCACTTGGGATATTGCTTTCAACAATGCAGTAAAATGCCACTTTATAATCTGAACATGTTCAGGTTAGAGTGGAGCCAGAATCCACAGTTTTCCTAATCCAATGCAGATGTAGCAGACTATTTTTAGGTATAATTCCAATTTTTAAAAAAAACATGCTTTCTGTTCTCTTTCCCTTCTGTTGAGCTAAACCTGTGTCGGAACGCATTTTTGTTTTCCGTGCTGTAATTGAACCAGAACCAAGCTTGATCATAGATTGCAAACTTGCATGGCACTGTTTTTAGATGTCCTTTTTGGAGTTTGGCTTGTTTCTCTCTCTCTCTCTCTCTCTCTCTCGGTATGTTTTGTCTGCATAGCGTGCAAGAAACAATACTTTCCACTGATGTGACAAATCAAATCCAAAAAGCATACCGTTCATAGAGAAGGAAAGGAGAGAGTGCAGAATGTAGTGTTAGTCACAGCTAGGGCGTAGAGAAAGATCGACTTAATGCGAGGTAGGTCCAGTCAAAAGTCTTGACGGCAGCAGGGAAGAAGCTGTTCTTGAGTCGGTCGATATGTGACCTCAGACTTTTATATCTTTTTCCCGACGGAAGGAGGTGGAAGAGAGAGTGTCCGGGGTGCATGGGGTCCTTAATTATGCTGGCTGCTTTGCCCAAGGCAGCGGGAAGTATAGACAGAGTCAATGGATGGGAGGCTGGTTTGCGTGATGGATTGGGCTACGTTCACGACCTTCTGTAGTTTCTTGTGGTCATCTGAATCCTTCCTGCCAAGGTGTTCTTTCGTCTTGCATCCTTGGTTTTCCATGTAGCTGTGCTGCACAGTAAAATGCTCACACCAGGATTTTTTTGTTGGACCAATTTCTTGTTTTTTGGAAACCTTCAGTGAAGGATTTTGTTTGCTGGGTTTGAACTATGCTTGAAGCATCTGATGATGACCTGCAGTGCTTGGCTGTCAATGTATTAAACAAGGAATTGATTTCCTAATCCGGCTAGCACTCCTCTCTCGCATCTCATCTGGTGTTATGGAGGCAGTTTTGGCCATCGCCACTGAAAAGATTCCAGGGGTGGAAGCGCAGCTTTATTTGTAGTTCAGTCATTTCCCATTGCTGGTAGAATTACAGTGCAAATCCCCTTTTGGGACCGGGATCACAAATGATGTAAATTCGTGTGATACCAAGTGGGTGCGTGCATTGAGAAATCACTTTGGGGTGGGGTGGACATCCCTTAGCAAGTATGTAGTACAGTACCTATACATCAATACCTTAGCATTTAAGGACATAATGTGACTTCGCTTAATCTTTTCTGTTAAGGATTGAGTGTTTCCTAATTTTCTTGTGATTCTGTTGTACAATTTGCGGTAGCTTGTTTAATCTGTAATGGGAGTCAAGTGCAAGAATATTCCATGTACCTACCTGTTCAAGACTTCTGATTTAAAAATATTAACTAATTGCGTTCGAGTTGAGATTAACTCATTTGCCGATGAAGGAAAATGCACACTTTTCAGAAATTATTTATGCCCCTTTTTCCAGAAATTGTGGACGGGAATGTTAAGATGACTCTGGGTATGATCTGGACTATCATCCTTCGTTTTGCTATTCAAGACATATCTGTTGAAGGTAAGAATGGATTTTGTTTCTGAAGCACGGAACCTTATTGTGACCACTTGTGCATCTGAATTCTTAGCTTGATTATTTTGCACGTGGGTGCCGAATTTTTTTCTGCTGTTCTGGACATCATGGCATGGTTATTTTTTTATTTTCACTCGTGGGACATGGGCATCGCTGGTTGGCCAGCATTTATTGCCCATCCCCTAGTTGCCCTCTAGAAGGTGGTGGTGAGGTGCCTTCTTTAACCCACTGTAGTCCATGTGCTGTGGGTTGACCCACAATGCCATTAGGGAGGGAATTCCAGGATTTTGACCCAGCGACTGCAAAGGAACAGTGATATATTTCCAAGTCAGGATGGTGAGTGGCTTGGAGGGGAACTTGCAGGTGGTGGTATAGAATTGAAAATAGACTGAGATAAGTGTGGTTTCTTATTTACAGCTCCAGGGATGTATAAGCAATATATTTATCTCAAAGGGGACTGGCACAGTGATTTGTCATATTCTTGGTACCTTTTTGGGACCTAGCTGAAAATGTAGCCTGGACAGACCGAGATTTTGTATCTTTTTGCCTTGTTGACTCTTGGTAATTTTTTTAAACTTTGAGACAGTTTCCACTTGGTTCCAGTTGAATGAGAGCCCATAATTCTGCACAAATTGGTGAACTATATCTTGTTTAGCCACAATGAGGCCATTCACATTCCAGGTTAAGTAATACCTTGAAATGGCTTCCTGTCAAGGTCATATTTCAAAGTGATCATTGTGAGCCAGGTGGTATTTGATGCTATGTGTCCTGTGGGGTCTGCAAACTTCAGGAAACCAGATGGTTCCAGGTAGCAATTTTGTGCGCGCAGTTAATCTGGGTATATTTTTTTAAGGTGCTCTTTTGTTTTTTGCATCAAATGTTGTAAAGTGCTTTGGGGCTACTTGATTAGCACTTCTGGTTTGCTCCTTACTATTGCCGAAATGTTTCTTTTCCAGAGACCTCTGCCAAGGAGGGATTGCTGCTGTGGTGCCAGAGGAAGACCGCACCATACAAGAATGTAAATGTGCAGAACTTCCACATCAGGTAATGGGTGCAGCATAGAGTATCTCTGATTTTCTGTGGCAGGAGGAATCTGATTTATGCTTAAATTGGAGTGACAGGTTTCCAATAACCGACGTGTGGTGACCATTTTTCCCCCAGCCAGTAATCCTGGCTGTCAATTTGCACCCATTTGTTACTTGAGTTGTTATTGATGTCCGTGTAAGATCTGTAGCAACCTATTGATACGATAATTGCTCTTCATTGGAACACTTGAATACACTTATCATGATTTCCACCACTGGTGGTAAAACAATGCTATGCGTAATAAGCATTTCCTTAAACTTCATCAGCTCCCAAAGACAGGAAGCCTGCAATTCAATTGTAAAAGTTTTTTTTAAAAAAAAACCCCTCCAGTGATTGCAATCAAACACTCCCCAGTTCAGTTGCCCATTGGTCAGTTTGACCATGTACCCATTGACTTTTGACCTGTGCCTTTAATTAGTTTTCTCTCCTACAGCGGAGACATGAGCAATATAAATATTGCCATGTCAGCATGTTGTCCCATTGTCCCAAACCACTTCCCTCCTGATTGCTTACAGTTGGTGACACTTCTGCATAATGTGGTTGACTGCATTCTTACAATTTAAATGTTGCCACAAATAAAACAAAATTGAATTTAGCCCATTCCCATATAAAGGAGTCTAATTGTTTTGCTGTTTTCCGTATGTAATGGATCTGGCAACAAAATAAAACTCCCTGCATTGGATTCTCATTCAAGTTTGCTATTACATTTGAAGACCATTTAGTCCATGGACATTGTTTCTTGGGAGCTAATCTTGTACCTCAACAATCCTCCTCCCTAGTCCTTTTTATGGTGGCACAGTAGTTAGCACTGCTGCCTCAGCGCCGGGGACTTGGTTCGATTCCTGGCTCAGGTCACTGTGTGGGTTTCCTCCGGGCGTTCCGGTTTCCTCCTACAGTCCAAAAGATGTGCTGGTTAGGTGCATTGGCCATGCTAAAGTCTCCCTCTGTACCCCAAACAGGCGCGAGCGTGTGGCAGCTAGGGGAGTTTTACAGTAATTTCATTGCAGCCTACTTATGACATTAAATAAACTTTTAACTTCATCTCTTTCAACTGTTACCCATTTTCCTGTTAAGATGCCTCATTTACCTAATCTCAATCCATTTCAAATTTAGACCTCCCCACCTCTGACTTTCCAAACCTAATCTTCATCTTTTAAGTATTTAAAAACTTGTCATAAATCACCTTTTTTGCTTTCATTGCTACACTGGAAGTGGTCAGTATTTTGAATATCTCCAATAGTTTCTCATTCTGTTATCTTTACTGTTCTCAGGCTTTAACATCTATTTTATATCATGGAATGTCTAGAAATTGCAGACTCCTAGCCTTTACACACACTTATTATTGCCTCCTGTGCCTGTTTGTCTAAAACCCAAAATACTGCTATCTGTTTTTATGGATGTTGCACTATTGTGGTATTTTCATTGAACCGCTGGTGTCTGTTTATCCACCTCGACTATTCATTCCTTATTTTGTCTCTGTATAGTCACACATTTCTATTAAATTGCATCCACCCTGCTGCTAATCTGCCTTTATAGTGTAAATACAGCTCTGATAATACAAAGTTGGGCTTTTGTCATGGTCATGAATTTTGTGTTTTGGAAAGAATGCAAAAGCCATTACAGCAACTCTGCAGTATGATGAAGGGATTAGACCATTTATACTGGAGGGTTGTTACAAACAAGACTTTTCCCATGGGAAGCAAGCCTACAATATAAAGGAGTATAAGATTTCTATGCAAATTTTTATTTCTCAATAGTTTGCTTGGGTGATTGACATAATTTGACCCAGAATCTCCTTTCAAAGAACATGTGTTGCAAATATCTGGTTTCAGAATTCGCAGAATCTTATTTTTTAGTTAATATTATTATGAATAAATGGACAAGTCTCAAGTAACAAGTTTGGGTTAATTATAATTTTAAAAGTATCATATGTTAACTTGCAGGGTCAGAGGTAGTAGTGAGAACATTTAAATATATTGCCCATTGTGGGGGGTGGCACAGTGGTTAGCACTGCTGCCTTACAGCGCCAGGGACCGGGGTTTGATTCCTGGCTTGGGTCAGTGTGTGGAGTCTGCACGTTCTCCCAGTGTCTGTGTGGGTTTCCTCCCACAGTCTGAAAGACGAGCTGGTTAGTTTGGCCATGCTAAATTGCCCCTTAGTGTTCGGGGGACTAGTTAGGGGTTATGGAGATGGCGCCTGGGTGGGATTGTGCTCGGTGCAGACTCTATGTGCCTCCTTCTGCACTGTTGGGATTCTATGATCTTTAAATTTGTAATGGAGCCTTTGTTAGAATTCTGGGAAGTTGCTGTTGGGATTCTGGGGTTGGAGCTTAAAGCTCCCAACTTGGTGGGTATAGTCCCTTGGTTTAGGCAGAGAGAGAGATTACTATGTGCTGAAAACTAATTGTAGGCCAGAAGCAAAATAGCTTGGGATATTTCTGAAGTAGAAGCTCTAAGCAGGAGTTCAGTGTGGCCCATGTTTTGAGCTGGAATGTCAACAATTGAGGTGCAGAGAGTGGCGGAACGTCATTTAGCTGGAGGATAGTGGAAGGACCTCAAGAAAGCTCATGCCCCTGACAATATATGGAACGTTGGTTTGGTCCCAGGAAGCGAAGGAACCCCCAATAGTTTGATAAGTAGCCAAAAGATTTTGAGGGCAGTCATGAGGAAAAAAAAGTTCTGTTGAGTTTTGGTTTAAAATGTGTTTTTATACCTTTTGATTTTCAAGTATCTGCATTCACTCAAGACTATGCTTATTTAGTTTGCTTTGTTTCTTGTAGAATAAACTAATTTGTTTTAAACAGTGGGATCTTGGAGAGTAATTTCTTTCCGTTAATAACTAATCCATTAATAGTTTATCTAAATATTAATGGTCCTTACCAGAATTATAACAGCTGCCAACAAAAATATTCCACTGAGTTTACTGGTGCTATATTTGCCTTTAAAACAAACAAGTATGTGGAATAATTCAACTGTGTATACTACTTAGTTATTCTGTCTTTACTGAATCCTGATGCTTGGGTGACCAGTATTGGTGATTGACATTAAAGTAAAGTTTATTTATTAGTCACAAATAAGGCTTACATTAACACTGCAATGAAATTATTGAAATTCCCCTAGTCGCCACACTCCGGCGCCTGTTTGGGTCAATGCACCTAACCAGCACGTCTTTCAGACTGTGGGAGGAAACCGGAGCACCCGGAGGAAACCCACGCAGACATGGGGAGAACGTGCAGACTCCGCACAGACAGTGACCCAAGCCGGGGAATCGAACTGGGATCCCTGGCGCTGAGGCAGCAATGCTAACCACTGTGCCACTATGTTGCCCCAAACATCTCTTGATATTTTTGTTCCATCTCTTGATGTAGAATAGTTATTGTTGCAATGACTTTAACTTAGATATGTCGAGGTGCTTCAGAAGTGAGGGAAATACTCATCTAGGTTGTAGATGCCTCAGCTCCTTCTCTTGATTTTATAGTTTGAAATTTCAGGAATGAATAGATTGGTTTTTATCCTCTTTCCCACAATGTTCTAATATTGGATTTTGCTTCTGATGTTGGTGTCTAGTTGGAAAGATGGTCTGGCATTCAACGCGCTCATTCATAGGCACAGACCGGAACTTATTGATTACGACAAACTGAGGAAGGTATGTAACAATTTGAACAAGAGGTTTTAACGTGTGAAGCAAGAATGTCTCTGCCCTTGATCCCTGCATGTTTTGGTATTAAGTATGTTCTCAAGGTCACTACTACAGCTTCTCATCCTTTTATTTCGTTCAAAATGGATGCTTTGCGTATGTGATAGAAAAACATTTTAAGAGCCCGAATCTTGTAACTCTACTGAGATGCTATTGGTGTTTGATCCTTTGACTCCTTTTCCCATCAAACTGTAGGATGATCCACTCACAAACCTGAACAATGCTTTTGAAGTGGCTGAGAAATACCTGGACATTCCCAAAATGTTGGATGCAGAAGGTAAGTCATTTTTGCCGTGCGTATACTTGCGTGCTGCATTTTGTCAGGCTCTTGTATGGATAACTGTGTTCTTATCCTTTCTAATTGTGTAGAATCCTCAGTTCAGTTCAGTCTGTGAATGCTGAAGTTACTTGCTATAGAGTTTGTTAATGTTCCTTCAGCACCACGGATCACCATCTGTGTTTTGCATCTCATTACAGTGGATGAATTATAAATTCAAGTTTGATCCACTTCACGATGAGAAACCCTGGGGTAAATTTAGCATTTGCAGATGATGCAAATCTTAGAAGCATTGTGGATTGAGTAGGATGGCGCAGAACTTCAAACGGTCATAGACAAGTTGGTGAAATGGGTGACGAGGTGTAAGTTCAGTGTAGAGAAATGTCAAGTAATTAATTATGGTAGGAAGAGCAGAGACAATATTAAATAAAAGAGACACTTAGTTGGAGTATTGTGTCCAGTTTTGGGTATTGCACTTTAGGAAGGATCTGGAGGCATTGGAGAGGGTGCAGCAAAGATTCATTCAAATGGTTCCAGGGGTGAGGAATTTCAGTTATGGTTGGTTCCGCTGGGATTGTTTCTTTTGGAAAAGGGAAGGCTGAGAGCAGACTTGATGGAGGATTCAATAATGAGCAATTTGGACAGTCTAGGTAGGGAGAAACTGTATCCATTCCGGAAATGATTGAGAATGAGGGGGCACCGATTTAAAAATAATTGGCTAAAGAAGCAAGTGTGATGAGAGACCTTTTTCACGCAGCGATAGTTAAAGTTTGCCTACCTGTGTGGTGGAAGCAGAATCAAATGAAGCATTCAAAGGGAAGTGGACTATTAACTGGAAAGGAAGATGTGCAGGGCTATGTGGAGGACGGCACTAGATCAGTTACTCTTTTGGAGAGTTAGTAGACACACTTTGGGCTGAATGGTAGCCTCCTGCACTGCAACAATTCTGTGGAGTATTTAGTTTAGAATAGATGTAAATTGGAGTAGAATGTTTTCACTTTTTTTTTGTGATGGTACCGAACTATTAATGATGTGTTGAGCTACCTCATTAAAACCCACAACTGGGAGAGTGCAGTGTTGAGTATGATTTTTAAAAGGCCTTAGGAACCCTCAGAGTTTAAGCACCTATCTATTCCAATCCCCCATTTTCCAGTAGTTGGTCCATAGCCTTGTATGGAATTTCAAATGCTCCATCATAACCTCCCTGCTTTTATATTTTATGCCTTGGCTAATAAAGGCAAGTATCCCATATGCCACCTTAACCACCTTATCCTTATTTCTACTGGTTTAATCATCTCATCAGGGTTTATCTGCACATGAATATATCCTTTCTCCTGATTTTTCTCAAGGGAGCTTTTCCATTTTAGTGGCTGAACCAGGAAGGATGCAAACTTGATTGTGTGCCAAGCTAGCCAAACTCTGCTGGGATGGCAGATAGGACCACTTGAGTACTAAATTCGGAGGAGCTGGGAGCTGGGGAAATTAATTAATGATGCTTCTCTCTATCTGTAATCAGTGATCATCACTGGAAGGTCAACATGTAGATAATCAGATGAGGAGCTCAATTGTGCATTTAAAGGAAAGAATTTTAAGTGATACTGTATTTTAATCATTGCCATGGGTACCTTCTAAGCTGTACTTTCAATTACCTAGAAGTGATTCTGGTAGACAAGCTGGGAGATTTGCATTCTCTGCTTTGTTTTTAGCTCTGTAAGAAGTCCAACAGGTTTATTTGGTAGCAAATGCCACTAGCTTTCGGAGCGTGCTGCTCCGAGGCTGAATGCCCGTGATCTTCGGGTAAGTATTCTCCAAGGCGGCCTTCACGACACACGACACTGCAGGGTCGCCGAGCAGAAACTGATAGCCGAGTTCCGCACACATGAGGACGGCCTCAACCGGGATCTTGGGTTCATGTCACACCATCTGTAACCCCCACAACTTGCCTGGACTTGCAAATTCTGACTAGCTGTCCTGTTTGGAGACAATACCCATCTCTTTAACCTGTGCTTAATGCTCTCTCCACTCACATTGTCTGTACCTTTAAGACTTTGACAGTTCTGTGACAGTTTATAAATGTAGCAATAAAGACTTTTGAGCCCAAGTACTTCCTTGGACTTGACTCCTCTGTTTAAATGTTCTGTTACGTTAACATTTTGCAATTCCAGACCACAGTTCCTTGTTCCAGTTTAATAATCCACCCACTTTGTTATTTGGAACTGCTGAAACCCATTTCTTGTTGAACCTGCAGCAGGGGTGCCTAGCCATTCCTTGGTGAGCTGTGTGCACCCGCTCACTACGGAGCTCCCATTAATTTACAATACTTACAAATATTGGTATATCGATTTGGGATTTATCTACCAATGAGACATAGCTCTCTTCAAAACCTCATAATTCTGAGGATAATTAATAGGTCAGTGGAGTTGCCTCAGCTTGGAAAGCTGAACAACTAGGACCACGTGCAATTAATGTATGTGGTCGATGAGCTGCAGGTTGGACAGCCCAGTAGAATGTTCACACGGACCTTTTTGATCTGTGTACACCTAAAAGACATTTGCACTTAATTTACCCTTTATCTGATTATGCAATTCGTGCTTGCTTCAAACTTGCACAACATTACTGCAATACTTTAACCACACAATATGAACATTCATTTCCACATTCCTAACTGAATTTTTCCTTCTAACCCTTTTAACAGCACTCTTATTTTTCCAGTGTCCTGTGGAATAAAGCTGCAATGTGGCCCCCAAAAATACAGATAATATAGCTTTTTTTTTACAAATCAGATATGTTAGATACCATTTGAGCAGCATGTAGATGATTGTGCTTTTGCACTGAAGATTTTGTCGTAGTGCCAGAGCGAATAGAATTTTCAGGAACAAATACGCTTTTTTGTTCTGTCTTTCCCAAGTGAACTTGCTGATCAAATATTTAAATTTGTAATGAGCCCTGTTTGTGCATCTTGGCTCTGAGGATGACTTTAATGAGCGGTATATACCATTATGGTGTTTTGCGATCTTTCCAAAGTAACTATGGCTGTGCACTGTAGTTCAAGTTACACATTAACCAACAGGTAAACTAGTCCAGCTATGATTAGTAAACAATGCTAACGCAGGGTATTAAATGCTACCAGGATTCCCATTCCACCAGGGCCTGTTCCTTTGCTTACTGATTCCACTGACTGACTTTAATCTGTGCGCACAGCTTGTTTTGTACACAACTTCAGAATGGAACAAACTTGAAACAAAATATTTTTAATACTTGTTTGTTTCCTGCAAAATGTTGCAATGACTACAGAGTCTAAATTGCATTTTATGGTCTGATAGAAGAATCGTAGAATCTCGACAGTGCAGGAGGAGGCCATTTAACCCATTGGGGCTGCACTGACCACAACCCCATGCATTTACCCTTGCTAGTCCCCCTGACTCTAAAGGGCAATTTAGCACGGCCAATCCACCTAACCCGCACATCTTTGGAGTGTGGGAGGAAACCGGAGCACCCAGACGAAACCCACGCAGACACGGGGGAGAACGTGGAAACTCCACACAGTGACCCGAGGTTGGAATCAAACCTGGGTCGCTGGCGCTGTGAGGCAGCAATGCTAACCACTGTGCTGCCCCATTAGGATAACTCTAAATATTTGTGTAGATATCCATGTTGTTTTGACTGTCCCCATATTGGGATAGCTAAGGGTTGCTTTTCTTCTGTAAATGTTTGGATGGATGCATTTTCTGCAAAAATACTTAATTCCTTTGCACTTGTGTTAATCAGTGCCCTGAAGTTTAGTGTCCTGTTAGTTTTTCCCCATGGTTTAAATACTGATCATACCGGAATTAACTGCAGCTCTGTTTACGTTGGTCTTCTGGACTTCACTTTCAAGGCATTTTGGATTAATTTTCGACTACTTTTCGCTTTTATGAACATGGTCATGTAGATTTGAGGGAGGAAGAATTGTGTGCTGCATCACTTCCTTCACATTCTCTTTTGAAATAAGAGTGAAATATGGTGGGTGAAATTGTACATTGGAGCGTTGTTGGTCCAAGGCTAATGCATGCAAAAATGTTTGATTGCAACAGCTGAAGATGTGGACTCGTAGCTTCTCTTAATATTTTTGTTTACCCACAGACATTGTGAGCACCGCCCGCCCTGATGAGAAGGCTATTATGACCTATGTCTCCTGCTTCTACCATGCCTTTTCAGGAGCACAGAAGGTACCATAAGTCACCAAGGACCCCCTTCCTTCCTGCAAAAACTGATCTTGTGCTTCTCTTTCAGCTGTTCCTCAGATTTTTATATTCTTGGTTCTAGGCATGATGCTGCACCTGTTCTCTCTCTCGTACCATGTAATGAGTGGTTTTTCTGCTTGTGGCATGATGCAAGCTTACTCTGCTCTGACTTTCTCTCTGCACAGATATTGTAGGCACTCTCAGGCCAGATGAAAAGGCTATTATGACTTACGTTTCATGCTACTACCATGCCTTCTCAGGTGCTCAGAAGGTGAGCTCTTATCTCCTGTACCTTGCAAACATTCTGTCCTGAGTGCTTTTGGTCATCTGTGGTGTGCTGCTTGTATTTCTCATGATTAACAGTGGCAAACATGGCTATCTTCAATCTTATCCCTTTTGTATGTGGCAGTGCATCTTCTGTTCGCTGTGTGATACTGCAATTGTAAAGGATGCCCTAAGAGCATGTTTTGTAAATGAAACAGCTCCTTGGAATGTGTTTTGAGCAGTTAAGTTATTTTACTATGTTGTGACTGCAAATCTGATTATAACCGCAATGCTACTTCAGTTTCTGTGACTATTTAAGGCTGATTCCATCTTAAGAACTGAAATGTTTAGGAATTAGAGAGCAAAACCGAGCCTTTAACAGTTGGATCAACCCTTGCCTTCTCTGCCTTGCCTCAACTTTCTACCTTCCTGTCAGATCCTTTCTTAATGCAGATATGCATCCAGTTGCCTGAATCTATTTGTTGATTTGCTTCAATGACCTTCCTTGTGTTGAGTTGTAGAAAAAGCTGTCTCATTTCACTTTAACTTCCAAACTTTTAGCTAGTATCCCACTGCATTTGAACTCCGCCGTGATGAGCTATTTGCTTGGACAAATCTTGTCATTTCCTATTCATAATCTTAAAAGATCTCAATTAGATCATAAAGTCTACAGTGTGGGAACTTTAAGAAATTTACTTGGGTTACTTTTGCGTAACCATTGAATAAATGTCAATTATAATTGAAAGATACCTCAGAGCAAGAGTACTTTTTATTCTTGTGGTTGAGATCATTTGGTGTTCTTCCCTGACTAAAAATGCAAGCAGGAAATTCTATAGATGGGTTCAGTGTAATTTGTACAATTTTCAACCGCCCTCCGATCAAGCCTTTCTATAATAAATCTTCATATCGCAGGAGAAACTCTTGTTATCCAGTGAAGACTTGAACTTTGGCCCTGGACTGTACTTTCGGGATAAATCCTTTAATTTATTTTTCCAGATTGAAATTCACAATTTCCTTAAATTTACTAGATTTCAGATATTAAGATCCCATTTTATATCATGGTGAGATTGTTGGAACAACTGTAGGCATGCTGCATAGAACATAGAACATAGAACATTACAGCGCAGAACAGGCCCTTCGGCCCACGATGTTGCACCGACCAGTTAAAAAAAAAACTGTGACCCTCCAACCTAAACCAATTTCTTTTCGTCCATGAACCTATCTACGGATCTCTTAAACGCCTCCAAACTAGGCGCATTTACTACTGATGCTGGCAGGGCATTCCAATCCCTCACCACCCTCTGGGTAAAGAACCTACCCCTGACATCGGTTCTATAACTACCCCCCCTCAATTTAAAGCCATGCCCCCTCGTGCTGGATTTCTCTATCAGAGGAAAAAGGCTATCACTATCCACCCTATCTAAACCTCTAATCATCTTATATGTTTCAATAAGATCCCCTCTTAGCCGCCGCCTTTCCAGCGAAAACAATCCCAAATCCCTCAGCCTCTCCTCATAGGATCTCCCCTCCATACCAGGCAACATCCTGGTAAACCTCCTCTGCACCCTCTCCAAAGCCTCCACATCCTTCCTGTAATGTGGGGACCAGAACTGCACACAGTACTCCAAGTGCGGCCGCACCAGAGTTGTGTACAGTTGCAACATAACGCTACGACTCCTAAATTCAATCCCCCTACCAATAAACGCCAAGACACCATATGCCTTCTTAACAACCTTATCTACTTGATTCCCAACTTTCAGGGATCTATGCACACATACACCTAGATCCCTCTGCTCCTCCACACTATTCAAAGTCCT
Source organism: Mustelus asterias (assembly GCF_964213995.1). Lineage (NCBI taxonomy): Eukaryota > Metazoa > Chordata > Chondrichthyes > Carcharhiniformes > Triakidae > Mustelus > Mustelus asterias. The sequence goes on from NC_135824.1 coordinate 59,114,079, forward strand.
CCCGTTAGCCCTATACTCAACACATCTGTTATTCCTACCAAAGTGAATTACCTCACACTTCTCCGCATTAAACTCCATCCGCCACCTCTCGGCCCAACTTTGCAACCTGTCTAAGTCTTCCTGCAAACTACGACACCCTTCCTCACTGTCTACCACACCACCGACTTTGGTGTCATCAGCAAATTTGCTAATCCACCCAACTATACCCTCATCCAGATCATTAATAAATATTACAAACAGCAGTGGCCCCAAAACAGATCCCTGAGGTACACCACTTGTAACCGCACTCCATGATGAATATTTACTATCAACCACCACCCTCTGTTTCCTATCCGCTAGCCAATTCCTGATCCAATTTCCTAGATCACCCCCAATCCCATACATCTGCATTTTCTGCAGAAGCCTACCATGGTGAACCTTATCAAACGCCTTACTAAAATCCATATATACCACGTCCACTGCCTTGCCCCCATCCACCTCCTTGGTCACTTTCTCAAAAAACTCAATAAGGTTAGTAAGGCACGACCTACCTGCCACAAAACCATGCTGACTATCACCTATCAATTCATTACTCTCCAAATAACTATAAATCCTATCCCTTATAATTTTTTCCAACATCTTGCCGACAACAGAAGTGAGACTCACCGGTCTATAATTCCCGGGGAAGTCTCTGTTCCCCTTCTTAAACAATGGGACAACATTCGCTAACCTCCAATCTTCTGGTACTATACCAGAGGCCAACGACGACCTGAAGATCAGAGCCAGAGGCTCTGCAATCACTTCTCTTGCCTCCCAGAGAATCCTTGGATAAATCCCATCCGATCCAGGGGATTTATCTATTTTCAGACCCTCCAGAATATCCTGCACATCCTCCTTATTAACTGTAATACTGTCTATTCTACTCCCTTGCAACCCAGTGTCCTCCTCAGCTATATTCATGTCCCCTTGCGTGAACACCGAAGAGAAATATTGGTTCAATGCTTCACCAATCTCCTCCGGTTCCACACATAACTTCCCTCTGCCATCTATAACTGGCCCTAAACTTGCCCTAACCAACCTTCTGTTCTTGACATACCTATAGAACGCCTTAGGATTCTCTTTAACCCTATCCGCCAAAGTCTTCTCATGTCCCCTTTTAGCCCTTCTAAGCTCGCTCTTCAACTCCCTCTTAGCCAATCTAAAGCTTTCTAGTGCACTACCCGAGTGCTCACGTCTCATCCGAACATAAGCCTCCTTTTTCTTTTTAACCAACAAAGAAACTTTTTTGGTGCACCACGGTTCCCTAGCCCTACCAATTCCTCCTTGCCTGACAGGGACATACCTATCACAGACTCGCAGTAGCTGCTCCTTGAAAAAACTCCACATGTCGGACGTTCCCAGTCCCTGTAATCTCCTAGTCCAACCTATGTTTCCTAATTCTCTCCTAATAGCCTCATAATTACCCTTCCCCCAGCTAAAACCACTGGCCCGAGGTTCATGCCTATCCCTTTCCATCACTAAGGTGAACGTAACCGAATTGTGGTCACTATCACCAAAATGCACACCAACTTCCAAGTCTAGCACCTGGTCTGGCTCATTTCCCAGCACCAGATCCAATATAGCCTCACCTCTAGTTGGCCTGTCTACATACTGAGTCAAAAAACCTTCCTGCACGCTTTGAACAAAAACTGACCCCTCTAACGAGCTAGAGCTATAACAATTCCAGTCAATATTAGTCAAGTTAAAATCCCCCATAACAATTGCCCTATTACTTTCACTCCTAAGCAGGATTGACTCCGCAATCCTTTCCTCAACCTCTCTAGAACTTTTAGGAGGTCTATAAAAGACTCCCAACAGGGTGACCTCTCCTCTCCTATTTCTAATCTCCGCCCATACTACCTCAACAGATAATGGACAGCATTTCCCCCAGTGCCCTGACTACACTTAACAAGTTGCATGAATCTTAGACTTGCAGTGCATCTCTGGAGTGATGTTTGCTAGTTTCTGACTAGCTAATTTCTACTGCTACCAAGATGCGTAGCGCATGCAGTCAGAAGAATTAGGAAGGTAGGTGTTGAACTGTCATAATTTTAAAGCCAAGCTTAATGTGGATTTGCACCAAATTATTTTGGTGTACAGAAAAATAAGGCATGATCAATGCCAAGAAGCCATTTAATTCCTGTGTGCTGATATGTCCAAGCTCATGAGTAACACCGGTGCCAAATATACCACTGAACGTGCATGTAAAACAATCCTGTATTCCTTCGTTTTCATTTCTTTATAATGAAGTATTTTGTGGACCTGTTTTCTCACCTGTTATCCATTGCTATCTTTCTGTGTAGACCCTTTGTTTCCATCTCTGGTGATCAGCTCTCATCTACTTTCGTTCTTCCTGTGTGCTTATTGTTTTTTGCTATGCAACAGGTACAGCATCCTTCTCCCTTTCTTTGCTTTAGCTATTTTCCCAGTGTCTCCTGGCCATGAATGCTGCGTAGTTGACCCTTTATTGATATCTTGAACCATATGCCGCACTCCACCTCCACGGTTTATGCTCTCCTTCTAGATTGCTTAGTCAATGAGGGCTCTGGTGTGATAATTGTTGTTACTACTTGCTATTATGAACCATAATTCTATGGTGAAGGTCCATTATTTTACATATCCTGTGTAGGTAATAGCTATAGTGCAACAGAATGTAGTTAATGATAAATATACAATCCTTCTGGTAGCTGAGCGACATTCTTGTCACTCTGGGATGCAGAATCCTTAATGCAAAAGTTAGGTTCAGTCAGTGATTAAACGTGTACCGTGCAAGCTTGCTTCCATTTTTGACCATGTTTAAAATTCCATACTATACAAGTTTCCAGCACAAATGCTGATGGGATTGTACATTTTAATTTATGCCCACCATTACCCACAATAGGATTAGCAAATTAGAAATTGGCATTTCTTCTTTGTCATGACTTTCTTGTCATATATTTGCAGTATTCTGAATAAACTTGTGCCATCAACTTGTATTTTAGGACTAGCTCCACTGGGTGGTTTTTTCCAAGGTACTAGTTGGGGACTCGGGGCATAATTTTCAATCTTAAAACTACCTTTTGGAAGTTAAATTAGGAAACACTTCGTACCATGTGGTAGAAACTTGGAACTCTATTCAGTGAATGGCAATCGATGCTAGACCAATTATTAATAAATCTGGGATTGGTAGAATTTTGTTAGTCAAAGGTACGAAGGGATCTGGAGCGTAGGTGCATATATGGATTAAGGTTGCAGATCGGTTGTGATCTCATTGCATGGAGACACGGGCTCAAGCAGTTAAATGACCTCTTTGCTACTGTTTCTACTTTTGTGTTTGAAGGCAGAATCCCTAATTAGCTGTATTTATCCCCTCAAATTTTTAGGATGAAGAAGAAACCATTAGGGCTAAAATTCAGTTCCTTTTGATGAATCTCAACCTTATCTAGTCAACCACCTCTGTTCCAGATCACTCAACAGTTTGCCATCTGAATCCATTCATACTGTCTGCTTCAATGGACAGTGAGACTTCAGTTGTGCAGAGTAATCTGTTAATGGGTTTATTTTAAATTATTGATTAAACAGCAGCTCTTCTACCCCTGAAAATGTCTTTATTCAATTTTAATTTGTGTAATTTTTAGTCCTTTGAGCGGTATTTTTTTGTAATCGTTAACGAAAGCTACACATTCTGGTAACTTAAGTTTAGCAGTTTTGCTGATGTAAGTTCAGGATTTTCTTCTTTTTCTTTTCTAATTTCCCAAATGTTAGCTGTGTGGTAACTCTCACTTTATGGACTGATCCGTGTGCTCAAGTTGTCGTAACCATGCATCTGTTTTTGACAGGCTGAGACTGCAGCCAATAGGATTTGCAAAGTCCTGGCAGTAAACCAAGAAAATGAACATCTGATGGAAGATTACGAGAAACTGGCCAGTGATGTATGTATTACAATTGTGTGCTGTACTAATAAAACTATCTGATTTGCGGGGTGTATAATCTGGAGGAATGCATTTTTTTAAAAAAACTACATGCATTTTGGAATGTACTCATCATTGTACTTTTAAGCCAGAAAGCAAGCAATAACTGGCAAACTTTCTTAACCAGCAACTCGACTGATTTCCACATTACAATCTTTGTCCTGTCAAAACATCCCCCCCCCCCCCCCCCCCCCCCCACCCCCAGCAATAACCCACCAAATGACTGCAAAGACTTTGTTTAGGGTGGAGACTTGTATGACACATAAAGCAATTCTGCCTGTTGGTCTGTTTCAATGCAGTAGGCTCCAACCTTCTCATTATTTTCCTTCCGTTTTGGCTGGTCCTTATCAATGCTTATAATTGTTCAGTGTTACTGAACCCAGCGTTGTATGGGAAATGAATTAATGTACACTGGAGTTGTTTTTTGAATTTGTATAATGTTTTGCTAATGTTTTAGCTCCCTTAATCAGTCAGTAGGAGCTCTGATTTAGTTGGTAGCATCCTTGCCTCTAAGTCTCAGGCTCTGGATCAAGTCTCACTTGCAAAAGCTTGATAAAAATGCAAACTATCACTAGATTAATTCTAATCTTCAAGCAAGTAACTTAGCACATGCAAATATCAGTTTCCTGAGCACATGTTGTGGAGTACCTAATTTACCAAAGTATATAAATAGAAACTTCAATATGGAGATTGACCATCAGGATCTAATTAGTGTCACAAGTAGGCTTACATTAACACTGCAATGAAGTTACTGTGAAAATCCCCTGGCCGCCACACTCCAGCGCCTAACTAAAATTTATTAGGCAGATTATCTGTTGTGCTTGTCAATGTATATCCCTCAAACCACACCACTAAAAATCAGATCTGGTCATTATTACATTGCTGTCTGGTGTTTGCTGTGTGCAAATGTGCCACTGTCTGTCCCACCTTACAGCAGTGGCAAAAGTACATTCGCCGTAAAGTGTTTTGAGATGTTTGGTTGCTCTATAAATGTGAGTCTTACGGCAGAAAGTGGTATTATCGCCAAACTTTTAGTCCAGAAACACAGCTAATGTTCTGGGGACCTGGGTTTGAATCCTGCCACAGCAGTTGGTGGAATTTAAATTCAATTTTAAAAATTCTTGAATTAAGAATCTACTGATGACCATGAAACGATTGTCATAACCCATCTGGTTCACTAATGACCTTTAGGGAAGGAAATCTGCCATCCTCACCCGGTCTGGCCTACATGTGACTCCAGAGCCACAGCAATGTGGTTGACTCTCAGCTGCCCTCCAAGGGCAACTAGGGATGGGCAATAAATGCTGGCCCAGCCAGCGATGCCCATGACAAATGAATGAATAAAAAAATGGAAGTTTATGCTGTTCATTTAATTATGATATTTGAATTCTAGAGAAACTAAAATAAGTAGAAAATGCAAGAAACATTTGCGATCTGGTGCTCTGGTTTCCTCCCGCGATTTGAAAGACATGCTGGTTAGGTGCATTGGCCATGCCAAATTCTCCATGTACCCGAACAGGCGCCGGAGTGTGGCGACCAGGGGATTTTCACAGTAACTTCATTGCAGTGTTAATGTAAGCCTACTTGTGACACTAATTAGATCCTGATGGTCAATCTCCATATTGAAGTTTCTATTTATATACTTTGGTAAATCAGGTACTCCACAACATGTGCTCAGGAAATTGATATTTGCATGTGCTAAGTTGCTTGCTTGAAGATTAGAATTAATCTGGTGATAGTTTGCATTTTTATCAATATTCTTGATAAATGCAGGTTTTATTAATAGTGCTTGTGAACCACCTGTGGCCATGCTCAGCTAGTTCAAGGAAATGGCCTAGGTTTTCTGTTCATTGGGCATTCAGTAAGATCAAGGGGTACAGTTGGTGGTGCAATTGGGAAGCTTGTTCGGTTGTTTCCTTATTTAAGTGGAACTCACAAGTCAGCCTGGTTATTAGGTCGAATAACTAAGGGTGTTCTGAAGCACTTAGGAATTTCTACACCTCTGACTGCGGGGGCTTACAGCAGAGCATGATTGGTGTTGAGAACTGAATAACAAGCATTAGTATTTAAAATCAATAATAATGCTAACATTGTCTAGGTATTAATGCCAGAAATTGTAAAATAAGCACTGACAATTTCAAATGCATGCACATCTTTTCAATAGATTATTGGCTTTAATTTTTAACTGTGTGGAGTCTGCACGTTCTCCCCGTGTCTGCGTGGGTTTCCTCTGGGTGCTCCGGTTTCCTCCCACACTCCAAAGATCTGCGGGTTTGGTGCATTGGCCATGCTAAATTGCCCCTTACTGCCCTGGGATGTGTAGGTTAAAGGTCTTAAGACCATAAGACATAGGAGCAGAATTGGGCCACTCAGCCCATCAAGTCTGCTCTGTCATTCAATCATGGCTGATATTTTTCTCATCCACATTCTCCTGTTTTTTCCCCATAACCCCTGATCCCCTTATTCATCAAGAACCTATCTATCTCTGTCTTAAAGACACTCAATGACCTGGCCTCCATAGCCTTCTGCGGCAAAGAGTTCCACAGATTCACCGCTCTCTGGCTGAAGAAATTCCTCCTCATCTCTGTTTTAAAGGATCGTCCCTTTAACCTGAGATTGTGCCCTCTGGTTCCAGTTTTTTGCTACTCGTGGAAACATCCTCTCCACGTCCACTCTATCTAGGCTTTGCAGTATCCTGTAAGTTTCAATAAGATGCCCCCTCATTCTTCTAAACTCCAAGTACAGACCTAGAGTCCCCAACCACAGGATAAATATGTGGGATTACGAGGGTAGGGCCTGGGTGGGATTCTTGTCAGTCCAGACTTGATGAGCTGAATGGTCTCTTTCTGCACTGTAGGGTTTCTACGATTCCATGAACTTAAGTTTCTTGTGCGACCTCTATTTTTTTTTTAAGCTGATGTTTTTGCTTTCAGTTGCTGGAGTGGATTCGTCAAACCAAACCCTGGCTAGAGAACAGAGAGCCTGAGAAAACAATGCAAGCTATGCAGCAAAAGCTGGAAGACTTCCGCGATTACCGCCGTGTCCACAAACCTCCCAAAGTCCAGGAGAAGTGTCAGCTTGAGATCAACTTCAACACCTTGCAGACCAAACTCCGGCTCAGCAACCGGCCAGCATTCATGCCCTCCGAAGGGAAAATGGTCTCGGTAAGAAGAACTTTGCATTTTTAATCCAATCTCACATTCTGCTGAAATCAGAAAATTGCTGTTACCTATTGTCATGTTCCTTGAATCTAGGGACAGCTGACGGTGACCATTGTAATTTTAATAAAATTCAACACCTTTTAAAATTATTCGTAGGTCAAATAACTTAAATAGGATGTTCGAAGAAGATAGAAATTCCTACACCTCTTTGGATGAGCATTCAAAATATCATAACATTCAAGGTTAAGGGACGAGTGTGCCTTTAGTGGTATTGACGGTGCAGATCGATGGGCCAAAGGGCCTTTTCTATGCTGTATGACTGACTCTGACTCTTCCATTTGCCCTCCTTCTTCCCACGGTGCCACAGTGGTCAGCACTGCTGCCTCACAGCACTAGGGACCTGGGTTCGATTCCGGCCTCTGGTAACAGTGTGGAGTTTGCACGTTCTCCCCGCGTCTGCGCAGGTTTCCTCCCGGGTGCTCCAGTTTCCTCCCACAGTCCAAAGATTCGCGGGTTAGGTTGATTGGCTGTGCTAAATTGCCCCTTAGTGTCAGGGGGACTAGCTAGGGTAAAATACATGGGTTTATGGGGATAGGGTCTGGGTGAGATTGTGGTTGGGCCAAATGGCCGCCTCCTGCACTGTAGGATTCTACATCAAATTGTGCCTTTTTCCCTCTTCACTCCACCATCTTGGGTGAGATTCTGTTGTATTGAAATGGCTTTTGGTCATTTATGAAGTGAGCTTTTTCAGTTAGTTGAAGCACACTCTCAACAGCTCCCTGGCTGAGATCAATTAACTTGGCAGAGTGCCGGGATTTAATCTGGAAACTACTTGGTTAGTGTAGGGCAACACCTTGTTAGGCTCTGCATTTACCAATTTAGTTATCCTGAGTTTAGTGAAAAGAATTAACACCAAAGTATTCATACTGTTCTTGTGCAGTAATAAATGCACAACTGTGCCATGATAACTTGGGCTTTTCAGTTTTGTTTAGTGAGCCAAGAAGTGGTCATAGTGAAGTCTTGTTCCATGTTGGTTTAAAAACCAATAATGTTTATATTTTACCTTTAAATGTGGGTTGTAAAAGCTGGTGAGGTAACTGTTCTTGCTTGACATTACCACGTTATGTATACTTAGAACACATTGGTGCCGTTATTTGGGTAGTTTCCTCAATACTGCTTTTATACTGCCATAAACAGGACTCCATATACGTTCTGGGAGAGAAATCTAAACTCTGGTAGTGGGAGTTTTATGTAATCAAAATTGATCTTGATGGCGTGCGTATTTTGCCATTTTGAGAATGAGTTGTGGTCAACATTCCTACCTTCATGCAGAAATGCTTCCAAAAATAAATGAGCGCTGCTAACACACTTAAATTGGTTGGGCAGGAGTTGAACTTGATATGAAACTGAATTAAAATATATTTATGAAATTGCATGATTTATTTATCAATTCCTCTCCTCTCTCTTCCCTCTTCTCCCCCCCCACCCCCCCCCCCCCCCAAAAAAAACTATATACGTTTATATCTTTATTCCCTTTTGGATTGAGTGTTAAATAGTATCCCCTATCAGCCTGTTCCAGTGTGAACTTAGAAACACATTTCCACTATACTAAAAGCAAAATGTCTTCAGATTTCCTCTTTCAGGCAACACCACCAGAAAGGAATGGAATAATTATATCTCCTTTCTGTTTGTGATATGGTTAATAATGCCGCATTATTTTGCTACAAGTAAACGCATTGCATAAGGCAATTAGTTCTGAAATCCTTAGGGCAGGAGGTATACAAAGGAGTTCTATAAACGCAAATAGCGCAAGAATTACACGACACAGACCAAGGTCCATCTTGTTCACCTTTTACTACCCTGATCATAATTTGATGCACCAATAATGCAGTTAACTAATCATGGCAATCATTCTCAGTTGGTCTACAGCAGACCCAGACATGAGGTGAGGAAACCCCAGTGGTGGAGGGTCCATAGTCACCTGTTCCTCCCAAGCCTGCGACATTTCCCAAATCATGTCCTCGGATTACTTGTGCATTATTATCTCTTTCTGAAAGAAATCTAATTTGAATCGTATGTATTTGTAATTACCATGTGCTTTTATTTAGAGGTTAAACATGGCTTCAAGGTGCTTCTGGAAATAGCTGATTCCCAGTTGATTTCTGTGGAGTAATATAATCCCTTGGTTGTGTTGTAGGATATTAATAATGCATGGCAAGGACTAGAACAGGCGGAGAAGGGCTATGAGGAATGGCTGCTGAATGAGATAAGGAGGCTGGAAAGACTTGATCATTTGGCAGAAAAATTCAGACAGAAAGCCACCATCCACGAAGATTGGACCAAAGGTAATATGTTGTTTACAATGAAATAATACACCGGTATCGAGTTGGTGGTGAGCTCTGTGATAGAAATGTGGCTAAACAATTTGTGGAAACCTGGTTTGATCGTAACTCCTGGAAAATTATAGACGATATAGATCATGCCCAAGGAAAGGGATTTTGCTCTGGTTCATGTAGGGTTATTTTTGCAGCCTAGGAGATTTGAGTGATCCTTGTCCTTCCGTTACTAAAAACAACCCGACTTTCCAACGAACTTGGTAATCGGACAAAGGTTTGACACTGCACCTGACTTGTGCATGTCCGTATAATACCAGCTTTTAATTTCGCTCTCTTTTGAGAATTCAACTGAGTATAAATTTGAAGGGCTGATGTCTCCACCGTTTGCACCCCCCCATCGAGCACTTGTAATATTTGAGTAGTTCCAGTGTGTCTTAAGCATCGCGCTGGGTGGATGAAACAATGTGACGAAAAAATGGAATTGACTTGTAACTTGTACATTTCCTGATTGCCCGATGGGTCAAGACCCTCCACATTTTGTTACAGCTAAGATTTCCAAACGTCGCCAGTGAAACGTAATTGACAGTTGGAGCTTTATTCATGCTTCCTGTCAGTTGGATTAGCATAAAACCCCATAATCAAACTGTCCTTTTGCTCAGCATCAGCATAAATACTGTAATGACGTGCCGCTTCTAGACTGCAGTTCTGCAGCCTCATGAATGTTAATGACTGGATCTGGGATCGTCCCAAATAAATTGAGAAATTTGCATGGTAAATAGGCAAACAAGAGGTGAAGGAACCCCAAGAAATATTGACCATTAATGCTACAATTCGCTTCTGGAAGGGAGATAAAATACTGACGTGCACTTGAGTAGTAACTAGCTATCAAGTCCCAATTTTTAACTCGTCTGTGCATGACATGTTTGCAAATTATTTAGAATGATCTTGCTGTTATCTCGTGCTCGGGTATTAAGTTTCTGCAAAATGTACTGCTTGACAATTTGATGACTAGCTTGTGTAAACATTTACCAGGTTCGTTATGGCAAACTCTGGCTGCCATGACTTCAGCTGACAGAAAAATCCAGAAATAACTGTTCTGTAATACCTGTTTCAAAGCTTGACATTAAGTGCCATCAACATCCCATTACTACATGTGACAAATGTGCCTGGTGATTTTAGTAAGATGATAAAACGTGAATATTACAAAAATTTAAATGCATTTCACGATTTTGGTCGTCTTCGAGTCGAATTTTAAACCCTACATCTTGTCCATCATAACTGCATCCTTCCACCTTGGTAACATTGCCTTCCTGCCTACCTCTGGATCTATCTCAGTTCCTCTGCTACAGGAGCTTTTGTACAACCATTGCCACCTCTTGTCCAGACCACACCTAATACTGCTTATCGGCTTCTCATCCTCTGTGCACCTTGATGCCAACTTGTCCAAATCCCTGCAGCACTTGCCCTGTCTCTGTTTTTTTTTTTGCTAGCTCCTTGTTCCTCAGTGCACTAAATTCAGAATTCATTTACTCACTCATGCCTGTGCCAAACCCAATCTCTACAATATCCTTCAACCAAATATATGGTGTTGAACATTTAATTCCTCTACATCCAGCTTTTATGTCCCCTACAGATGATAGCAATTTCAACTACTTCAACCCTACACACACCTGGAAACACTGGCTCAAACTTTGTCTTTCTACCTTGCTTCTTCTTAGAACAAATCTCTTCAACCAAGCATTGGATCATCACTACTTCTAATTTTGCCTTTCTGGCTTGGTGTTTAGTTTCTTGATGGATATTTGAAGCGTCTTGACACACCTCCTTGTATTCAGTGCGTTATATAAATGCAAGCTGTTAACTAACTAGGCTTGCATAGCTGGTTACAGTGTCTGAAAGACAAGTTAGGTGGGATCCTTGTTCAGCATTAGCTTTTAATTAGATTTCATGTTGAGCCATAAGACAACTGCACATTCTGCGCAGCGTTAATGGATTTGGAAGTCTGTGGACTGATTTCCCTGCCTTAATGTCCCCTTTAATTTTTGGTTTGAAATACACTGTTGATATTGGCTGAGAAATTTATCCAAGCTTGCTGCCAGATGAAGGAGTTGAATGAACAGGTGTCATTGACTTTGAGGTGTTTTGATTCTAACTATTAATTGAGTTTCCTCCCCTTGTTTCACTCAGACTTGTGCACGTCTGTTGTCCTCTTAACACCCCGCTCCACAATCTTCAAAAAGTCAGCAGTACTTGTAGCTGCTTTTTGCTAAACTAATGTAGGGGAGGCGATGACCTAGTGGTATTATCACGAGACTATTAATCCTAGCTAATGTTCTAGCTTTCCAGGTTCGAATCCCGCCATGGCAGATGGTGGAATTTGAATTCAATAAAAAGAATCTGATGACCATGAAGCCATTGATTGTTGGGAAAAACCCATCTGGTTCACTAATGTCCTGTAGGGAAGGAAATCTGCCGTCCTTACCCGGTCTGGCCTACATGTGACTCCAGAGCCACAGCGATTGGCTCTCAACTGCCCTAATATTTCAGTTAAATAAACAAAATGCTAGTGCTGGAAATGAACTAAAAATAGAGAATACACAGCTGCCCACTGGTATCTGTAAAGATTTAAGACCAAAAAAACACCTTGGTCACTGACCTTCTGTGAGAACACTTCTGGTGAAGGACCCATACCGTTAAAAGATCCATCCCCTGCGTTTTTATTGTTGGAACTGTGGGACCTTGCAGCATTTTCTTTTTAATTATGTAAAATATGATCTATTATGAGGGTGTGCAGCGAAGGTTTACCAGGCTGATTCCGGGAGGAGAGATTGACTAGGTTAGGATTGTTTTCGCTGGAGTTCAGATGAATGAGGGGGGATCTCATAGAGACTTATAAAATTCTAACAGGACTAGACAGGGTAGATGCAGGGAGGATGTTCCTGATGGTGGGGGGAGTCCAGAACTGGAGGTCACAGTCTGAGGCTTCTGGGTAGACCATTTAGGACTGGGATGAGGAGACATTTCTTCACCCAAAGAGTGGTGAGCCTGTGGAATTCATTACCACAGGAAGTAGTTGATGCCAAAACATTGAATGTATTCAAGAGGCGGCTGGATATAGCACTTGGGGTGAATGGGATCAAAGGTTGTGGGGAGAAAGCAGGGTTAGGTATTGAGTTGGACGATCGGCCATGATCGTGATGAATGACGGAGCAGGCTCGAAGGGCCGAATGGCCTCCTCCTCCTCCCATCTTCTACATTTCTGTGTAATTGAAATGTATGAACCTACTCTTGCTTGCTGAAGTACTGAATACGCAATGCTAGTGTGATTGGGTATAAAATGACTAAACTTTTCACCTGTCATATCACTTTTAGCGGACCATGACCATGTATCTCGTTGAATTCTAAGTTTTGTCTCTGAACTGTATAATGTTTTGTGAATCTCTTCCTCAGCATGAATCATTTTATCAAGGGAACTCATAACATTTTGAATTGATGAATCAGGACCTGTGGAAATGGAAACCAACTTCCCACAAGATGTTTCATTCCATTCCAAAATTTAAACTGGTGTTCTTGTTCTATCTGGAATTGCTGTGATGAAATCTTTGTTTTCATTTTCAGCTCTAAAACAGGTTTTTTTTGGGCTAACCTAGACCTGCAGAGTCTTGCACAAGAAATGTTAACATGAGAGAAAATAGGTTTGAAAGATGACTTCAAGGAATTGTACCACTGCTATGTGGGCATTGAGGCTACATATTGGACCACCTCTTATCTTGGGGGGTCTAATGTTAAGGCTGTGCAACCAGCAAAGTCTCAAACTCCATCTTTAGAATTTTGGCAAGTAATTGCATAGCAGGTAATGGAGTTTCCACTGCAAAACAGAAGTTTCACATGTCAACCATAGAGTTTGTGAAATCAGTGTGACGGCAATGGATAGACATTCACATAGTAACAATATAACTCAACAGTGATGGGTGTTATTAGATTTGAACTCTAAGCTAAGTTGCCTAGTATTGCTCTACCTGATTCTTGTGATTGAGACTTATTTCAATTGGGATAATGTTTTGGAACAATTCTTTCCAATAAATATCTGGGAAATATGATTTTTAACTTCCACTTAATGAATAGGCAGTTTCAAAAAGTGTTATCCCTTGATCCTTGGGTGAAAATCTCCGATTAAACCCTTGCCCCATTTTCTCCCCTTCAGATAAAGAAGCAATGTTGACACAGAAAGACTATGAAACGGCCGCACTGGCTGACATCAAAGCCTTGTTGAAGAAGCACGAGGCATTTGAGAGTGATCTGGCAGCACACCAGGACAGAGTGGAGCAGATCGCTGCCATCGCACAAGAGCTCAAGTATGTACAATAAAGTGATTGTTTGCACCAGCCATGCTTGCACCACCCATTAAAGGACAGTTTTTATAACTAATGCCATTGAGTTTGGATCTCCGCAGTCCGATAAATTCGCAAACAATTAGTATGCTGTAATAAATAGGAAGCCGGATGGTGAATGCCTTCCTTATTGCTCGCATGTTATCAAGTCAAAGTTAATCTATACTCGTGTGAAGAGAAATGCCTCCAGCCTCAGGCTGCTGCCAGCATTTTCTTACCTTTTCATCTTTCTTCAACAGTGATCTGGACTATTACGATTCTCCCAATGTGAATGCCCGCTGCCAGACTATCTGTGACCACTGGGATACCCTGGGCTCTTTGACACAGAGCAGGAGGGATGCCTTGGAGGTGAGACCAGAACAAATGGATTTTATGTACATGCGATCAAATTTTTATGCCGTCTGACCCATGCAGTGGTTACTTCAGATTGATTGGAAAACTTTTGTCAATCATAGAAACCCTACAGTGCAGAAAGAGGCCATTTGGCCCATCGAGCCTGCACCGACCACAATCCCACCCAGGCCCTACCCCCATATCCCTACATATTTGCCCGCTAATCCCTCTAAACTATGCATCTCAGGACACTAAGGGGTAATTTTAGCATGGCCAATCAACCTAACCCGCACATCTTTGGACTGTGGGAGGAAACAGGAGCACCCGGAGAAAACCCACACAGATGCGGGGAGAATGTGCAGACTCCGCATAGACAGTGACCCAAGCCGGGAATCGAACTCAGGACCCTGGAGCTGTGCTACCATGCCGCCCATGTTTACCAGCACTGCAATATTCAGTCTTTGGATTAGGCATAGAAAGATTTGAACCATTTTAGATGGCTAATTGTACATGCAAACACGTGACATATTTGTTGAGTTCTTTCCTTTACTCTTCTTCCCCTCCCTCCCTTAGGCACTGTGCTTTAAAGTACAGCCTTGTCACTTTATATCGTATGTATGTGTTATTTATATGTATATGTCAGCAGATGCATGTGTTTGCACCACCACCTGCGCATTCCCCTCCAAGCCACTCACTGTCCTGACTTGGAAATATGCTGCCATTCCTTCGCAGTCGCTGGGTCAAAATCCTGTAATTCCCTCCCCAACAGCATTGTGGGTCAACCCACAGCATGTGGACTGCAGCGATTCAAGAAGGCAGCTCACCGCCACCTTCAGGGCAACTAGGGATGGGCAAAAGATGATGGCCTAGCCAGTGACACCCCACAACTGAATTTTTAAAAAGTGCCTGATTGCTAGGTGTGCCTGACCCAGTTTACTTCAGATTCATTTACGCAGTTTCAACAGCAGCTGTAACTTGTATGTATATTGCACCTTAACAGTACAATGCCCCATGGTGCTTTATATAACACAGTTTGACATTAAATTGCATGGGGTGTTATCAGGACAGGTGGCCAAAAGTCCAAAGGAGGAACAAGAGGTAGTGAAGTTTGACAGGATTTCCAGATGTTTGGATATAGGCAGCTAAAGGCATAGCCACCAATAGGAGGATGCTAGAGATCAGAGTTAAACATGGACATGAGGGCTTTGGCTGGCAGAGATTGGAGGGGAGAGGCCATTTGAGGGCTCTGAAAAGGGGGATAATTTTCAAACTGAGGCATTGGTTAACTAGGAGACAATGTAAGTCGGTGAACATTGGGGTGATGTGTGAATAGGACTTGGTGCAAGTCGGGGCATGGGCAGAGTTGTCCATGACCAAGATTATGGAGTGTAGACTATGAAAAGCCAGCTGGGATTGCATTCAATAGTCATGTCTCGAAGGTAACAAAGGTATGGATGAGGGTGTGTGTAACAGATGAGCTGAGGTGGGGCAGAGTCAGATGTTACGAGTGGAAATACAGTCTTGGTGATGGCACAGATGTGCGATTGAAAAGACATCTCTGGCTCATAAATGACAAGGTTCCCCAAACGGTTTGGTTGAGCCACAGTGTTGCCAAGGAGAGAGATGGAGTTGGCAGCTAGGGAACTGAGTCCTTGAAATAATCAGAAGTAGGCACTAACTTATTTCCCCTATTTTGAAACGTATGAGATCCTGAGGAGACTTGACAGGGTGGATACTGGGAAGGTGTTTCCTCTTACAGGTGCAACTATGACTAGGGGATAGAGTTAATAAGATCTCCCATCTCTTAAGACTGAGATGAGGAGAAATTTTGAGGGTCAAAAATTGTCTTCCCCCGAAACAGAGTCACCGATTGTTTTCCAGTGCTATGTAAATGCAAGTCTGTCTTTTTACAGAACAGTTTCAGATTTTTGTGCCCTGTCCCCAGGAATAGCCAGATATTAATCGAGACCAGCTCACTTGTCGTCCTTCATTCTGGTGCTTATCAATAAGATCAGCCATGATCTTATTGAATGGCGGAGCAGGCTCGCAGGGCCAGGTGGCCGCCTCCTGCTCCTAGTTCTTATGGGTGCAGAGATCGTGGTTTTTATTTTGTCTCCAATATACTTTGATTTGATTTATTATTGTCACATATATTAACGTACAGTGAAAAGTATTGTTTCTTGCACACTTCACAGACAAAACATACCGTTCTTAGAGAAGGGAAGGAGAGAGTGCAGAATGTAGTGTTACAGTCATAGCTAGGGTGTAGAGAAAGATCAACTTAATGCAAGGTAGGTCCATTCAAAAGTCTGATGGCAACAGGGAAGAAGCTGTTCTTGAGTCGGTTGGTACGTGTCCTCAGACTTTTGTATCTTTTTCCCGAAGGTGGAAGAGAGAATGTCTGGGGTGCATGGGGTCCTTAATTATGCTGGCTGCTTTGCTGAGGCAGCGGGAAGTGTAGACAGAGTCAATGGATGGGAGGCTGGTTTGCATGATGGATTTGGCTACATTCACGACCTTGCGGTCTTGGGCAAAGCAGGAGCTATACCAAGCTGTGATACGACCAGAAAGAATGCTTTCTATGGTGCATCTGTAAAAGTTGGTGAGAGTCGTAGCTGACATGCCAAATTTCCGTAGTCTTCTGAGAAGGTAGAGGCGTTGGTGGGCTTTCTTAACTATAGTGTCGGCATGGGGGACCAGGACAGGTTGTTGGTAATCTGGACACCTAAAAACTTGAAGCTCTCGACCCTTTCTACTTCGTCCCCATTGATGTAGACAGGGGCAAGTATCTGGCTGCTTTCTAAATCCTCTTTTAAATATAGAAGCAATGTTTTTAATAAATTAATGTTATTTTAACAGAGGACTGAAAAGCTGCAGGAAACAATTGATCAGCTGTATCTGGAATATGCCAAAAGAGCTGCACCTTTCAACAACTGGATGGAAGGAGCGATGGAAGACCTGCAAGACATGTTTATTGTCCATACAACAGAGGAGATCCAGGTACAAACTGAGCTACACGTGCGATACACGCATACCACCATTTGTGTTGTTCTGTACAGTGGGCTGAAGCTACTTGTGTGTCTTTTCTGCAGGGTCTCATTGCAGCTCATGAACAATTCAAAGCGACATTGCCAGATGCTGACAAAGAGCGAGAGGCCATCCTGGGCATCCACAATGAAATGATGAAAATTGCCCAGTCCTATAATATCAAACTGTCCGGTGTAAACCCATACACTTCCATCACTTCACAGAGTATTAATGATAAATGGGCGAAGGTAAGATCTGCTAAAGGCCATCAGAATGCAAAATACAAAGTGTCATCGCTTGTGGGCAGATCCTGCAAGTGCTTTTCTTGGGATGTTTTGGGGTAGTGCACATCTAACCATTGCATATAAGAAATGCCATTTTGGGCACATGGCAAATCTTTAGGGGTACGCGAGGCTAAGGAGGGAATCTGTTTGAAAATGAAGCTAGGATAGTTGATCAAAAACGCTAATAGTTTGAGTACTGCAGTGTGGCTTATTGCTGATTTTCTCACTAGCTGTCTCTGTTCCTGAGCCGCAGGATTCTAATTGCAGCTGCACAGTTGCTATAAGATGGGTTTCTTGTGTACCAAAGTCAAGTTTCTCTGAAAAGGGATGAGAGCTGCAAGGACCTGTTGGTGTCAGGATGGCTCGTGTTGCCTGGATTAAGCTGCAGCACATGTTAATGGGGCAATGAGTTGAATGCTGCAGGGTGGTACTGTATGAGTAATGAGCTTTACAGACAGCCCTGATCGTTGACTTAGCTGTGTTAAGTTCTGAGAGCGTGCCATTCATTGCCGTAATAGCATGGAAAAATATTTCCATCTGACCAAATGAATTTATTTTGGCGCAAGAGACTTGGAGCGAGGGAAAGAATTGGAGACCAGAAAAATGCGTAAAATGTGCTTGAATGAAAAGTGTGACTAACAAACATATTCCCTGTCCTCTCATTCACAGGTTCAGCAGTTAGTGCCAGCACGGGACCAAGCCTTGCAAGCAGAATTTAACAAGCAGCAGTCCAATGAACACTTGCGTGAGCAGTTTGCAAGCAAGGCTAACATCGTTGGGCCCTGGATTCAGACTAAGATGCAGGTTGGCAAATTCTTTTGGTAAATGCGGTTGAGTCGTTCCATTTCTGGACTAAATCAATTGAATTCTATTGCCACTATAGTTCCTCCTGAAGTTGTATAGTTTGATTCTAGGGAATCAATAACCAACTAGATCTGTTGTTTCTAATAACGATGTGGAGATGTCGGCGTTGGACTGGGGTAAACACAGTAAGAAGTTTAACACCAGGTTAAAATCCAACAGGTTTATTTGGTAGCAAAAGCTTTTGCTACCAAATAAACCTGTTGGACTTTAACCTGGTGGTGTTAAACTTCTTGCTGTTTCTAATACCAGCTGGCAAGTTGACCATTCACCACATACAAGGATGGTAGTGCAATGGTTATGGGATTGAACCAACGGTTTGGGGGTTGAGTTCAAATGCCACTGTGGCATGTTGTAAAATTCAATAAATCTTGTAAATGTTATTGGCCATTTCATGGCTAGAAAAATTACCAGTGGCAATGGGAATTTTTCCTAATGAAAAAAGGAGACCTGCCATCTGCACCTGGCCTGGTCCCATGAGTTTATTTCCATTTCTAATGCTCTTTGAAATTTCCACAGTGGTGAAACAATTGTAAGCATTGACGCTGCTGTTTTAACTGATCAACTGGATTGATGCCAATGGGATGAACTTGGGATCCGTGCTTTAATCAGACAAACCATTTGAGTTGGTCCTTTTTTTCCTTACACAGGCATTTTAAAGTAAAGTTTATTTATGAGTCACAAGGCTTACAACGAAGTTACTGTGAAATTCCCCTAGCCGCCACAGTCCGGTGCCTGTTCGGGTCAATGCATCCAACCACGTCTTTCAGAATGTGGGAGGAAACCGGAGCACCCGGAGGAAACCCACGCAGACACAGGGAGAACTTACAAACTCCACACAGACAGTGACCTGAGCCGGGAACCTAACCCGGGTCCCTGGCGCTGTGA
This sequence comes from Mustelus asterias, assembly GCF_964213995.1. Classification (NCBI taxonomy): domain Eukaryota; kingdom Metazoa; phylum Chordata; class Chondrichthyes; order Carcharhiniformes; family Triakidae; genus Mustelus; species Mustelus asterias. Next base: position 59,133,328 of record NC_135824.1, read on the forward strand.
AGCAGCAGTGCTAACCACCGTGCCGCCCCTACATTTTCTGTACTTCCTATTTGCAAAGTCCCACCGTTCCTTTTTGAATCAATTTTTTTTAAGAAGTTGGTTCCGCAACTATTTGTCGTTCCAGAGAATTTGTTTGTTCAGTGAGGCTGCCAAGTTTGAACATGAATGTTTGGAAAGCTGCATTCAGCTATTTGTGGGGAGGAACGAGATGCCTGTTTATTTGTGTTTGGCCCAAGATTTCATCAAATTGAGGAAAAATAGATGACACAAATGGTTGAATGGCTTTGTAATGTGACGTGACTTCAATCTGAGGAAAGAAGTGGATAACGCTCAAAGCCTTGGAGTCACAAGAAGGAACTATTCATAGAATCACAAGCACTGAAGGAGGCCACTTTTTTTAAAGTTTATTTATTTGCCACAAGTAAGGCTTACATTAACTCTACAGTTAAGTTACTGTGAAATTCCCCTGGTTGCCTCAGTCCGGCGCCTGTTCAGGTCAATGCACCTAACCAGCACGTCTTTCAGCATGTGGGAGGAAACCGGAGGAAACCCACGCAGCCAGAGAGAATGTGCAAACTCCACGCTGACAGTGGCCCAAGCTGGGAATCGAACCCGGGTCCCTGGCGCTGTGAAGCAGCAGTGCTAACCGCTGTGCTACTGTACTGCCCCTATGGTCCATTTTGAGCGACCCTATTGGTCCTGGTCACTTTCTCTTCCCCCACTGTCCTGGGAAGTTAGAGAAGTAATGACTGTAGATCTGAGAGAGATTGTATTGCGAAAGAAAATAGATCTGTTGTTGCAGGATAGAGATGATTGAGTAGACAGACCACTAATTGGACATTTGCTAAAGTGTCAGAATTTATAATAGGATTGGTCAAATTAAAATGATCCAACCGTCTACCTTAATGTTAAATATTTGCAGTTTATCCTGCATGGTACCAGGCAAAGCTGCCTAGCCCTCTTGGTTAAAAGGCTCTGTATGCAAGGTGATACTGGCCTGGGGAAAGCGGGCAATGATTGAGTTGGCATAAGTTGTATTCGACGCTGATCTAATTTTTTTTGTTGTTAGGAAATTGGCCGGATTTCTATCGAAATGCACGGCACACTGGAAGACCAGCTAAATCAACTGAAACAGTATGAGAATAGTATCATCAATTACAAACCCAACATTGAGAAATTGGAACAGGATCACCAGCTGATCCAGGAGGCACTCATCTTTGACAACAAGCATACCAACTACACCATGGAGGTACTGATTTAGGTTTTTGGATTTCACCTGTTTGCCAGATGAATTGGGATATTGTTTAAAATCTGCAAAATGCCTGTGGCTGTAGAGCACTGAAGTTTCATGATGCCTAGGCTCAGGTCTGCGCTTTAACTGTTCCCAATTGCTTCTCTCTGGAAGAGTTTTTGCCGATGGAGATGCACATCTCAAAGTTGTACTTTGGGAGAGTATAAGCAGGAGTAGACCGTACAGACCCTCTATCCTGCCCCACTATTATAAAATTGTGGCAAATCATAGAATCACAACTGTGCAGAAGGAGGCCATTTGGCCCATTGAGTCTACACCGACTCCTACCCAGGCCCTCTGCCTTGTCCTATCCCCATAACCCCACACACTTCCCATGGCTAATCCACTTAACCTACACATCTTGGGACACTAAGGAGTAATTTAGCATGGCCACTCCACCTAACCCACATGTCTTTTGGACTTCGGGAGGAAACCAGAGCACTGGGAGTAAACCCACGCAGACACGGAGAATGTACAGACTCCGCACAGTCACCCAAGGCTGGAATTGAACCTGGGTCCCTAGTACCGAGAGGCAGCAGCACTAGCCACTGCCACCATGCTGCCTTCTTCCTTGATATTTCTTGACCACCTATCTCTGCCCAACTTTCTTTCTTTCCTTTACCCAAGGGCAGAATTGAACCTGGGTCCCTGGTGCCGAGAGGCAGCAGCACTAACCATTGTGCCACCGTGCTGCCGCCTTCCTTGACATCTCTTGATCTTCTACCTCTACCCCACTTTCCTTCATTCCCTTGGCAATCGACCGCCGTCTGGAATGTACTCAACAACTGAGCATCCACTGGCTCTGTGCCGAGAAATCCAAAGATTCACGCTCTTGAACCTGTCTCACACACTAACGGGATTTGCCTTTTCCGAGTTGTACATTATCTTAATTATCCAGTTTGCTGACGACGGGAGTGTGGTGAAATAGACCAAAAATTGCAGAAAGATCTACTAAACTTGAGTAACTGGCACACAATCCTGCTTTAATATTTAATATTAATGCTGCGTTGCAGCAGCATTATACATTGGAGGCATTGTTTGATCAACAGCTCTGCTAACAGTTAGAAACATTCCTCTAACAATTAGTATTCAGCACAGAAGACAATTTGGCCCATTGTGCCCCTGTCAGCTCTTTGTAAGACCTAATCAATTAGTCTCACTTTGTTCTTTTCCATAACACTGCAAATGTTTCCCTTCTGCCTTGCAGACCAACAACTCCGGCCACCTAGAAAAACAAGTGCAGCAGGCACACAAGTGTACCAAGTTTCCCTTGCACGGTATCCTGACTTGGAAAGTGCGCATTCCTTGTCGAACTCCGTCCCTATCAGTACTTTAGGTGTACCTACACCAGATGGATTTCAGTTCAAAAGGGGATGGGCAACAATGGCTGACCTCGTCAGTGATGCTTACATTCCATGATGAACAAAACACAAAAATCAGTTCATGTTTTGATAGTTGAATGTGCTTCCATTGCTCTTTCAGGTCATGCATTTTAGATCATGACTTTCTGCGTAAAACAATAAATCTTCCCTCGGCCAATTATCTGATAGCTGTGTTCTGCTTGCTTGTCTGTGGAAATGGTTTCTTCCTATCTAGTCAAACTCGACTCAGTTTTTCCTTAACTTGCTCTGCCCTAAGTAGGAAATTCCAAGTGTCTCCACTTAAAGCCCCTTAATCCAGTAATTCTTCTCTCCACCCTATCCCAAGCCCTTGGCATCTTCCTAAAAGTCTGGTGCCAAGAATTGGACACGACTAGCAATTGGGTCTAACCAGTGATTTGTAAAGATTTAGCACAACTTTCTTGTCTTTGCAAGCACTTGTATCTCAGCAATACACACAATGTGACTTGTCTAAAGATTTAGTTGTGATGGGAGCTGCATATTGTGCTCACCTAGTTTTATGTTTAGCTTTTTCCCCAGGGTGGAAGAGTCCATTACTAGGGGGCATAAGTTTATGGTATGAGGCAAGTTTTTTTTTTTACAGAGGGTGGTGGGTGCCTGGAACTCGCAGCCGGGGGAGGTAGTGGAAGCAGATACGAAAGTGATCTTCAAGAGGCGTCTTGACAAATACATGAATAGGATGGGAATAGAGGGATGTGATCCCCAGAAGGGTAGGGGGTTTTAGTTCAGTCGGGCAGCATGGTCGGTGCAGGCTTGGAAGGCCGAAGGGCCTGTTCCTGTGCTGTAATTTTCTTTGTTCTTTGTAACTGTTTGAGAATCACTGCCAGCAAAATGTGCTGCTTTAAGAATTAGTATTTTCACAGATCATGAAGTGCTCGTTAATTCTATACTCCAGTCAGCGCAGCATTGGTTTTTAAACTAAACTAAGTTTGCAAACACAGAGCTCTTGTGTACACCAAGCTGCGTTTGGATGTCCTGAGTTGCATTGAAAGCTCCAGAGTTTACACTGTCTGCTGCAGTGTAATTGGGACTTTAGATTACAGTCTTGTCTCGAACACTGAATCTTGGTTTTAGTGCAGCTGAGACTGGTGTGCTTTTGATGTGGAAAGATGCTAATTAAGATGACAAATAAACATCTTATGGTCCTTGTGTGCTAATGATGTGGAGATGCTGGCGTTGGACTGGGGTAAACACAGTAAGAAGTCTCACAACACCAGGTTAAAGTCCCAACAGGTTTATTTGGTAGCAAAAGCCACTAGCTTTTGGAGCGCTAACCCTTTCTCCATTCACATTCTGTATCTTTAAGACTTGATTACCTGTAAAGACTCGCATTCCAACCATTATTTTGTAAATTGAGTTTGTGTCTTTCTATGCCCTGTTTGTGAACAGAGCTCCCACTTACCTGACGAAGGGGCAGCGCTCCGAAAGCTAGTGTGGCTTTTGCTACCAAATAAACCTGTTGGACTTTAACCTGGTGTTGTGAGACGACTTATGTGCTACCCAGTTTTTAAGGAATTTTTAAAAATGAAATGCCAGCCTATGATAACTTATGATGTGGAGATGCCGGCGTTGGACTGGGGTGGGCATAGTAAGAAGCCTCCCAGCACCAGGTTAAAAACCAACAGGTTTATTTGGTGGTACTCTGATGAAGGAGCAGTGCTCAGAAAGCTTGTGAGACTAAATAAACTTGTTGGACTTCAACCTGGTGTTGTGAGACTACTTACTCTGATAACTTAATGTTTTGATCTTAAATGTTGTTCCTTCACTTGCTACTATATGATGTGTACCAAAAAAATTTATTAATACTACAACTTTTTTTTTAAATATAAAAGCACATCCGAGTTGGCTGGGAACAGCTGTTGACCACGATTGCCAGAACTATTAATGAAGTAGAAAACCAAATCCTCACCCGTGATGCAAAAGGCATCAGCCAGGATCAGCTCAATGAGTTCCGATCATCATTTAATCATTTTGACAAGGTACGTTTTGTAACTAGTAGTGTGCATGCCAGTCATCAATTTGAAGATACCAGTTACATAAAAGGCGATAAGTTGCTTTATAACATTAGAGTTTGCCACTCGGTGCTGTTTTGTGGCTAGTGTATTAGTAACTGGTGTCCTGATAGCACTGAAACCCTCATTTTATTGCCTCTTGGTGTACCTCCAGTGTTGAGCACAGTATGCTGGAGCTGTGGGTACTGATGTACTTTACTAACAGGCTTAACTATTTGCTGATGTGTGCAGTGACTTGTGGAGCTTCACTAATCCACCTCGTGTTTCCGTGTACTAAATCCAGATTACAGCACTGGGTTCGAGTGTAACATACGCAGTTAGCCCACTGAACGCAGATGGGTGCTCCTTGTAACACATTTGTCTTCATGTCAAGTGGCGGAGACAGTGGCATAGTGGTCATTGAACTAGTAATCCGGAGACCCGGGTTAATCCTCTGGGGGTATGGGTTTAAATCCCACTGTAGCTGAATTCAATCAAAATCTGGAATTGAAAGTTTCTGTCACCTTGGATTAACTACCATGGATTTTTGTTTTTTAAAAAAAGATCTGGTTTGCAAATGTCCTTCAGGGGCGGCACAGTGGTTAGCACTGCTGCTTCACAGCTCCAGGGACCTGGGTTCGATTCCCGGCTCTGGTCACTGTCTGTGTGGAGTTTGCACATTCTCCTCGTGTCTGTGTGGGTTTCCTCCCACAGTCCAAAGATGTGCGGGTTAGGTTGATTGGCCAGGCTAAAATTGCCCCTTAGTGTCCTGGGATGTGTAGGTTAGAGGGATTAGCGGGTAAAAATATGTAGCGATATGGGGGTAGGGCCTGGGTGGGATTGTGGTCGGTTCAGACTCGATGGGCCGAATGGCCTCTTCCTGCACTGTAGGGTTTCTATGATTTCTATGAAGAAACTTTTGCTGTCCTTATCCACTTCGGCCTATATGGTGATTCCAGAGACGCAGCAAAATGGCTGACTCTTAACTGCCCTCTAAAATGGTCTAGCAAGCCATTCAAGAGCAATTAGGAAAGGGCAACAAATGTTGGCCTTGCCAGCGATATCCACATGAGGGAATAAAAAAAATGGTGTGGTAAATTCACTGAGAAATGGTTGCACTGGAGATGGAATCACTGTCATAGCTCCTATAGCTACCCTTGAATTTATTTTCTAAACATCAAGCACAGCAATTGATTGAACCAAATACATCTATTGAAGCACAAAACAGTGGGGGAACTTGGACAAATGAACTTGATGTTTGTGTGCTGCCAAATAGCAGCTGTATTGATCATGTGTTGATGGGTGTACCTACCCAGTAGCTGTTTATAGAGCAGTTTTTCTTTGTCTAGCCTCCGTTCCTGGAAAATGAGTGAGGATCACAGCTGCTCCCCTTCACACAGGGTGGCACGGTGGTTAGCACTGCTGCCTCACAGCACCAGGGACCTGGGTTGGATTCCCAGCTTGGTTCACTGTCTGTCTGTGTGGAGTTTGCATGTTCTGCCCGTGTCTGCGTGGCTTTCCTCCCACAATCCGAAAGACGTGCTGGTTAGGCGCATGGGCCAGGCTAAATTCTCCCTCCGTTTTATTCATTCATGGGACATGGGCGTCGCTGGCTGGGCAGCATTTATTGCTCATCACTAGTAGCCCCTGGAGGACAGTTGAGAGTCAGCCACATTGCTGTGGCTCTGGAATCACATGTAGGCCAGACCAGGTAAAGATGGCAGATTTCCTTCCCTAAAGGACATTAGTGAACCAGATGAGTTTTTCCGGCAATCGAAAATGGTTTCATAGTTATCAGTAGATTCTTAATTCCAGATTTTAAAAAAAATTCAAATTCCACCATCTGTCGTTGTGGGATTCGAACCTGAGTCACCAGAACATTAGCTGAGTTTCTGGATTAATAGTCTAGCGATAATGCCAATAGGCCATTGCCTCCCCTCAGTATACCTCAACAGGCGACATGGGGATTTTCACAGTAACTTCATTGCAGTGGTAATGTAAGGCTACTTGTGACACTAATAAATGAACTTTAAATTTTAAACTGAAAACAGTGTGGGTGGCACAGTGGGTTAGCACTGCTGCCTCACAGTGCCAGGGACCCGGGTTTGATTCCCGGCTTGGGTCACTGTCTGTGTGGAGTTTGCACGATTTCTCCTGGTGTCTGTGTGGATTTCCACCGGGTGCTCCGGTTTCCTCCCACAGTCCAAAGATGTGCGGGTTAGGTGGATTGGCCAAGCTAAATTGCCCCTTGGTGTGTCAGTGCAGTTAGCTCAGATAAATGCATGAGGTTATAGGTGGGATTGTGGTTGGTGCAGACTCGATGGGTCGAATGGCCTCGTTCTGCACTATAGGGATTCTGAGTAATCTAACAGGCTACTTTTTAGGGCACCTAAGAATTGATGCCGCCCTCCCAGTACATGTACTGAAATCCCATTGCAGTGCTGTAATTCTTTTGGCTCTGGCGGGTGAAAGAAAAAAAGCTAAAGACATAAAAACATTTGTAATATAGTCACTCTGCATGAATTTGGAATATGCGGCTGGCTGAGCACTTCAAAAAGCATCTGTAAGTCTTCGTCATTCTGTGGTTTCTGAACCAGAAAATATTCCCTTATGACAGGAGTTCCATTCTTACAGATTTTAATGTCATCTCTCGTGAGTTGAAGCTGTAGCAAGAGCAATACCCTCCCTTTTCACTGTAATTCTGGCTTGCAACGAAGTTGTGACTCTGCGATAGAGACTGTGGCTTTATCAGCGATTATAAGCATGTTTTGTGAGCGCAAATGGGATTGGGGGGGTAGAATTATCTTGGGTGATCATAACACGCATCACTCTGGATACTGGCCCCTAACATTTACAATAAGGAAAATCTCCGGTCGTCACTTCCAGTAATATGTGCGGCATGTTTTATTGCCCACTATTACTTGGTTGCCTTGTTTTCAATTTTCAAAATGTCCAGCGCCTAAAAAAATATTGACCAAGCTTTCCATGCAAGTTTCCTTCCTCTTAAGCAGTGGGTTACCTCTGAAATTGTATCATTCTCCTGACTCCTTCCATCGTGCCCCAGTTGTGCTTGATTTCTACCCAGAGTAAAGTTTGATAATTGCATAATTAATCTTTTGGATGTAAATGGGATGCATGAATTGTAATTCGCAGTTGGGAGGCTCCAATTATTTTACTTGACTTTCATGTACCTAATTTTCACTGAATTCAAGTCTGAAACTGTGCTGCGGATACTTCAAGGGTTAATTGGGGAGAATTATTGCTACTAATGGTAGTAACCATTGGGCGGCACAGTGGTTAGTCAGGACCTGGGTTCGATTCCCGGCTTGGGTCACTGTCTGTGCGGAGTCCGAGTGGGTTTCCTCCGAGTGCCCCGGTTTCCTTCCACACTCGAGATGTGCAGGTTAGGTGGATTGGCCATGCTAAATTGTCCCTTAGTGTCAGGGGGACTAGCTGGGGTAAATGCATGGGGGTTACAGGGGCGGGGGTGGGGGGGGGTGGTCTGGGTGGGATTGTGGTCGGTGCAGACTCGATGGGCCTAGTGGCTGCCTCCTGCACTGGAGGGATTCTAAAATGTTACATAGGTGAACATGGTCCCACTGTGTTCATACTTGCCTTTTGGTTAACAAAAATTGATACATCTCGATTTAAAATTAATAATTAATCGAGAACCAAAAGCCATTTGTGGAAGTGTTCCAAACTTCTACCACCTTACGAATGTGGTAGTGGTTCCTGATTTCTCTCCTGAAGGACCTGGTTCTAATTTTCTGACTGAGCCCCCAGCCTTAGATTTCCCAAAATATGCCTGTTTCCCATAATAGTTTAAAACCTATCAAATTATCCCTTGACCTTCTAAGTTCCAGAAAGTTTTGTGTAATCTCTTATAAATTATCCCTTGAGGTATCATTCTGGTTCATCTATGATGCACTTCCTTCCAGGCCCAAAAGCATTTGTATGGGTGTGGTGCCCAGAACTGCTGTCAGTGCTCATGACGTGATGTAACCAGAGCTTTATAGCTGAAGTATAACTTCTATCCCCTTGTATTCCAGTCTTCTGGATATAAAAACCAGCCTATCCCCCAGAACATATAAATAGACCAGGTTGCTTGCTTCCAAGTTCCTATTGGAGCATGTTGCTAGCCAGTTCATTCGACAGTGCTCCTTGAGGGAGACTTGTGGTATGAGTGAGGACTCTAATTTAAATTGCATTCATTCCTTTATAACTGCACATGCAAATGATCACTCTGGTTTTATTCACTGTTAATTAAACTGGATATATACTGGGAATTGTTCTAATTATACTCCAGTTCATTAAATACTTCCTGTAGTATGTTATTTAAGGGCTACAGTATAACTCTTGCATTATTAGTTAGATAATCTAAGCTTCGTGGTGACTTAGCACATTTATTCAACTATTGAAAAGTCATGTGTACTAAGAAAGTGATGGATTTTGTACAGTGTTAACTGGAGGGGGGTAGAGGAAATCAGCCATGGTTCCTGCTGCTTTCATCTAGTAACTCAGGATAAGGCGCTGATCGTTTGGATCTGAGAAATTACTTTGCTTGATGGATTGTGAATTGTTGGAATTCTCTACCCCAGAGGGTTGTGAATGTTCCATCATTGAATCTATTTAAGGCTGGGGTAGGCAGGTTTTTGGCCCCTCAGGACATCAAGGGAGTAGGTGGGAAAATGAACTTGAAGTCCAAGATCAACCATGATGCAGTGGTTAGCACTGTTGCCTCACAGCGCCAGGGACCCGGGTTCAATTCCGGCCTCGGGTCACTGTCTGTGTGGAGTTTGCACGTTCTCCCCGTGTCTGCGTGGGTTCCCTCCGGGTGCTCCGGTTTCCTCCCACAATCCAAAGATGTGTGGGTTAGGTTGATTGGCCGTGCTAAATTGCCCCTTGGTGTCAGGGGGCTTAACAAAGTAAATATGTGGGGTTACGGGAATTGGGCCTGGGTGGGATTGTGGTCTGTGCAGACTCGATGGGCCGAATGGCCTCCTGCACTGTCAGGATTCTATGGATCTTATTGAATGGTGGAGCATGCTCGATGGGCCACTTTCTTCTCCCTTCAACAGGGGGAACGCAGGCAGGAGTGCAAGGTGATACTGCTATTTTTACAATTGTTGGAGTTCAGTAATGACTTGAATCAATATGTGACTGCATGTGTACATCCTTAACTTGTTTGTGCCTGGGGCATCAATATGCTGATTGGGCCAGAGGGATGAAGAGAGAGTTTTAATCTCTGGTGAATAGTGAGAATGAAATATTGACTGCAGGACAGCTCATTGGAGAGGAAATCAACTCTGTTTGGATGCGGTGTCTGGGCTGGTCATTTCAGAAAAGGGAAAAGCTTTCATTTAACAACCACTGGATGTTTCAAAAAGTTCAGGAGTACTTCTGAAGTTTAATCCCTGTTATTAGGGGATTACAGATGGCGTTCTGGGTCCTTGGGTTAATCATTTTTTTCCAGAACTATAATGCAACTGACTGTAGTAGCGTGATTTTTTTCCAGTGCTTCTGTTCTCTCTTCTCTTTCCCCCCTACCCCCCCACCCAAAATCTCTGAAAAGCTCCCATTTATTTAATTTAGCCATTTGAGAATGTGGTTTCTCTTCCAGAGCATTTCTGTCGGCATAATTTAAGAGTGTAGTAAACTCCAGATGCCTGCTTGTGGAATAGTTTTGCACAGCAACTCCGCAGAATTGTCCAGCTCCTAAAAGGGTGGTTCCTCCCACCCAGCATGATCCAGACTGAGAACAATAGATTTTTCGATCTCGCGGGGAATCAAGGGGTATGGGGATCAGACAGGAAAGTGAAGTTGAGGCAGAAGATTAGCCCTGATCATGTTCCTGGGGCGGACTTGAGAGGGTGAATAGTCTACTAGTTCCTCGTAGTAACGCGTAATGTGCATGTGTTGATAGATGTGAAGAACATTGTGTGTTCTTGGAGAAAATAAAACGTGTACTCATGTGTTCTGGCACAACAAAGTGTCTTGTCGTGACTTGTATTCCTAAAGGTTAACATTCCTTTGAGGGAAACAAAAGAATAATACTGTTAACTGATTTCCCTGACTGTGGATGGCTCAGTAAAGATTTTGTGTACTTATAACGAGACGGGTCTTTAGCAAATGATAGATTGTAATGAAGTTATATTACACGTTTAGTCAGTGGTAATCAGTAATTATTTATTTCTTTTTCACTCTGGGTATATAAGTAGCACGGCCAGCATTTCTTTCCCAGGCTTCACTAAAATGGTGGTTGTGGGAATCTGAATTCGGCACTGTGTACAGGAGCTTGAATCTACATAATGTCAAACGCACAGTTCTGCCGCCTCCCAAACTTGTATGCACAGACCCGCTGAAGCCCTGTGACTGGTGCCAGTGATTGAATGATATCTAAATGGCCATGGTATTTACTCGTGAGCAAGCTTGAATGCTCAAAGCTAAACGCATAGCCCCTAGAAATCACGGCACAGCTTACTTTCCAAAAGATGCAGTTAAATCCGATAGAACAGTTAAACTTCTGGCACAATATCCCCCACTCTTCCCCCCCCCCCCCCCCCCCGGTGGTCTTTCAGTGCGTCTCGGTGGGTTTCACCATCACTTTTGCCTTCGCTTGGTTTAAGAGCTAAACTTGAGGGTATGAAATATAGACAAGTTATTTGCAGCACTTTCAAATTGCCTCAAGACATGAGCTGCATAGGCCAGAACATGTTGAAAAATGCTTGAGCAGTTGGGACAGAAGTGGGTGACCCAGACACCACTGTAATTTGCATTTGGCTCCCATCAGTGAGAGTGCAGACAAGAAGCCTGATTTTCGTGAATTTCTTAGCGTAAATCGGAAGTATTGTTTTTTCCTCCCCTCCCCCTTGTTGCAATTTGTCTATATTGTGTGTGTGTGGGGTTGGAGGGGGGGGTGTAACTAACCCAAATTCCCTCCAGGAGGCCAGTTTGGGCCTAACCTATCCATAAAATGCAATTTTAAAGCAGATTTTCTTTTTGGCCACACCCAGTGTTCCAATAATCTCACCAGAGACCCTGCCGCAATGCTGCAGACTTTGTACCGAGTTGTTACCCACGCACGACACTTTGCAGTTCCAGCATTTGTGGGTTATGAGAATGCAAAGCGGAGTGCAGAAAATATTGGTTTCCAGCTGTGCATTCAGCGTTGCAGTGCAGCTCTCGACCTGTCTCATGGAGGCTGAGAATAGTGCCTCGTACTGGCAACACACATCTCGCTGGGATGGCAGCCTGATCAGTGCCTTAAACTTTGGGGCAGCTCTGTTTCTGAAGTGTGGCTTTTAATGTTCATAATGGCCCAATTTTATAAATTTTGATTTTGAGTATCCTGGTAGCATTTAGGATTTTTTAAACCGTTCCTTTTAAGAGGTTTAGAGCACAGGAAAAACCATTGTCTGTGTTGGTTCCCTTGGTGTTAATCCCTTTCTTTTGACAATGTTCTTGTTTCCATGGCCCCTTTTTCGGCTAATAGAACTATTGTGATTTGATTTTTTTTTTTGATATCTGTAGAAAGGATAGTAGGTTCAACCTTTAAAAATACGTTTGATTTGATTTATTGTCACATGTATTGGTATACAGTGAAAAGTATTTTGTGTGTGCTGTACAGAAAACGTTCATAGAGAAGGAAAGGAGAGAGTGCAGAATGCAGTGTTACAATCATAGCTAGGGTGTAGAGAAAGATCAACTTAGTGCGAGGTAGCTCCATTCGAAAGTCTGACAGCAGCAGGGAAGAAGCTGTTTTTGAGTTGGTTGGTACCTGACCTCAGACTTTTGTGTCTTTTCCCTGACGGAAGAAGGTGGAAGAGAGAATGTCTGGGGTGCGTGGGGTCCTTGATTTTGTTGGCTGCTTTTCCGAGGCGGCGGGAAGCGTAGACAGAGTCAATCAATGGGAGGCTGGTTTGCGTGATGGACTGGGCTTCGTTCACAACCCTTTGTAGTTTGTTGCAGTCTTGGGCAGAGCAGGAGCCATACCAAGCTGTGATACAACCAGAAAGAATGCTTTCTATGGTGCACCTGTAAATGTTGCGGATATGTTGAATTTCCTTAGTCTTCTGAGAAAGTAAAGGCTTGGTGAGCTTTCTTAACTATAGCGACCGCATGGAGGGACCAGGACAGGAGGTTGGTGATCTGGACACCTAAAAACTTGAAGCTCTCTACTTCATCCCCATTGATGTAGACAGAGGCACACCTCCACTACGCTTCCTGAAGTCAATGACTATCTTTTGTTTCGTTGACATTGAAATCGCACCAGATTCTCTATCTCTTTCCTGTACTCTGTCTTATCACTGTTTGAGATCCGACCCACTACAGTGGTGTTGTCAGCAAACTTGAAAATTGAATTGGAGGGGAATTTGACCACGCAGTCATAGGTGTGTAAGGAGTATAGTAAGGGGCTGAGAACACAGCATTGTGGGGCACCGGTGTTGAGGATGATCATGGAGGAGGTGTTGTTGCCTATCTTTACTGATTGTGGTCTGAGAGTTAGGAAGTTCAGGATCCAGTCGCAGAGGGAGGAGCTGAGGCCCGGGCCACGGAGTTTGGAGATGAGTTTCGTAGGCAGAATGGTGTTGAAGGCTGAACTGTAGTTGATACATGGGCGTCTTTGTTATCTAGATGTTCCAGGGTTGAGTGCAGGGTCAGGGAGATGGCGTCTGCTGTGGACCTGTTGCGGCGATAGGCAAACTGGGAGGCTGGAATTGATTAGTGCCATGACTAACCTTTCAAAGCGCTTCATAATGATGGCTAGCAATAAATGGTTAATAACAGATTAGGAAGTATTGGAAGTGCTTAACGCATGAGCCAGTATTTGTGGAGAGAGCAGGAGTTAAGATTTCGGGTTGATTAGTTTCAACTTCTCAAATATTTACATTGTTATTTATTAGAATCAATCTTTTATAAGGTTTAATATATTAGTAAAATTGTCCTTGTAAAACTGAGTGAAAACCTGACGGATCAACTTTGAATTATTTGCTTTAACACTGGCTATGTCGTTTGCTCATGTGATATTTGTACAAGTCTAGTTGAACAAATGATGACAAAGAACAAGTTGCAGTATTGGGATTGTACGGCTAAGATTAGTGTAATGTTCATTGAGAAATTACACGGTAATTTATTGAAATCCAAGTTGGAGATACTGAGCAGGATTCTTCGATCTTGTCCGTGGCTGCCTCTCTGCCAGCGAGATTGGAGAATTTGGCGCTCAGTCCCAACTCCATTCACAGCAGCAACACCGGACAATCCCAGCTGCGGGCGAGGTCGGAGGCTTTCAGTGACTGTGTGTCTTTTTACCTTGAGACTGGGCAGTTGCAATACAGAGAAAGCATTGCCCCCCAGGCCCCTCGATCCTCTGCCCGAAATGTTAAAATGGTGAAGCTTTTAAGTGCAGAAGCTGCGTTTACCATTGTAACTCTTTGTACTGTTTTGCAGCTGAAAGATGTGTTTCAGGTTCATGGTTTCATTTGCATTTTCTTTTTTGTTTCAAGAATGTTTTTCATTTGTCCTTTGTCTAACATGACATTTTTATTTTCCTTCTCCCCCCACCCCCTCCCCCCCCCACCACCCTCCATCTGCATGTTTCGTGCACGGTGTGCTTCACCATCAACACCATCCTCTTCCCCATGTTTCCTACCTCCACTGTGTGTGTGTGTGTGCACGCATCATGTTACCTGCATGTTCCGACCTCTGCACCATGACCTCGTGTAGGACCATACCGGGAAACTGGGACCAGAAGAGTTTAAAGCCTGCCTTATCAGCTTGGGCTACGATGTTGGAAATGACCAGCAGGTATTGATGATTTGAATGCAATAAAAAGTCAGCAAACAGCTAACTATGTTTTCTTTCTCCATTTCTCTCTCTCCTGGATTCTGTGTTCTGACCTATCCCCTTATTCCTTTTTTGAATTACCCTAATCTGCTTTTCTTATTTATTTTGTTTTCCTTGTCTCTCCTCCCATTTTTGGATTTGGTTCTGTACGTGTCTTGTCCGACCTTGTCTCTGGCACTGTGCCATCTTCTGTGCGTGTTTTTTTTTCCTCTTGCTTGCTCCTTTCGGAGTAGAAGCGAACGGGGCTGATGGACGCTGATGATTTTCGAGCTCTCCTTATCTCTACGGGCTACAGTCTGGTACGGTTCCTCTTCCCTTCTCCACATCTTCACCCAGAAATACCAGGGGTTTGACCTGTAAGCGTTCGTATTTCAGTCAATTTTATTTTATAGAAATAGACTTGCTTTTTTAAAAAAAAATTTTTTATACAACTGCTATGTCTACTACTACACAAGTGAGGTTACTGCAGTGTTGGCATGTACTGGGTATTAATGTGTAACTTCAAGTGACCAGAGAAAGTGATGCAGTACAGTAGTAAATCGATAGCATTTGTTAGGGAAAAGTTGTTATTAAAAACGATGCCACTAATTTTTCCAAAGTTTCCTAATTTTGTTTGTGAGTTAGAACAAAGAAAAGTGCAGCACAGGAACAGGCCCTTTGGCCCTCCAAGCCCGTGCCGATCATAATACCCTAACTAAACTACAAAAAATAGCCTTCTGCCCTTGCTCGGAGCATATCCCTCTATTCCCTCTCTATTCATGTACCTATCCCGATGTCTCCATAAGATATGGGAGCAGAATTAGGCCACTCGGCCCATCGAGTCTGCTTCGCCATTCAATCATGGCTGATTTTTTTTTTCGCATCTCCGTTCTCCTGCCTTTTCCCCATAACCCCTGATCCCATTATTAATCAAGAACCTACCTATCTCTGTCTTAAAGACACTCAATGACCTGGCCTCCACAGCCTTCTGCGGCAAAAAGCTCCACAGAATCACCACTCTCTGGCTGAAGAAATTCCTCCTCATCTCTGTCTTAAAGGATTGTCCCTTTAGCCTGAGGTTGTATCCTCAGGGGGGAAAAAAAACTAGAACCAAAGTGTTTACTAATGTGTCTGCTTCCACCACCACCTCTGGCAGCGTGTTCCAGGCACCCACAACTCCTCTGCCTGGCAAAACTTCCCCCGTACATCTCCCTTAAACTTTCCCCCTCGCCTTAAACATGCGCCCCCCCCCCCTGTAATTGACACTTCCACCCTGGGGAAAAAGCCTCTGGCAAAGACAGGGTGGATAGTCAGAGTTGCTGTCTAACAGGGTATGATTAATAAAGTGGCTTAGGTTTTCTACTTCTGCACACTTAACCAGTCTGCCATTTTCTACTCTAAGATGGTTGAGACTGATGTGTGAGCAGGCCGAACACTTTGGAATTTTCAAAATGCCTGAATAACTCTTGTGGTTACATTGTTGCCTGAGGCATTATAGAAACCCTACAGTGCAGAAGGAGGCCATTCGGCCCATCGAGTCTGCACCGACCACAATCCCACCCAGGCCCTACCCCCCACCCTTATAACATCCTTTTGCCTTCAACAAAGGAAATCTCAACACCATAAGAGATTTTTGGACAATCTAGTAGCCTTCTACAAAGGAAAGTACACAGGAACAGGCCCTTCGGCCCTCCAAGCCTGTGCTGAACATGATGCCCAAACTTTAAAAAAACATCTGTCCTTGGTCCATATCCCCCTCCTCCCTCCCTATTCCTGGACCCATCCAGATGCCTCTTAAATGTTGCTAATGTGCCTGCTTCCACCACCTCCTCTTGCGGCACACTCTGTGTGCAAAACTTCCCCCGCACATCTCCCTTAAACTTTTCCCCCCTCACCTTGAACCTGTGCCCCCTTGTGATTGACACTTCCACCCTGAGAGAAAAGCCTCTGACTGTCCACCCTGTCTATGCTTCTCATAATTTTGTAGACCTCTATCAGGTCTGCCCTCCACCTCCGCCTTTGCAGTGAGAACAATCCTAGTTTATTCAACCTCTCCTCATAGCCAACACCCCCCCGAGAGACCAGGCAACATCCTGGTGAATCCTCTTTGCACTCTCTCCAAAGCTTCCACGTCCTTCTGGTAGTGTGACGACCAGAACAGCTATGCCAGAGGTTTCTTTTGCACCTGCCCTAGCCTTGAAAGGACTGTTCTCTGGTTACTTAATTACAAAGTCATTATATTCTTTGTGGGGGGGGGGGAAGAAGAGAGGGAGGAGAAGAGAGAGATAGAATATCGTGGGTGTATCCTTGAATTTGAATTTCAATGTTTTGGTGAGTGCCAAATAGAAATAAACTTGACCAATATGGGTTCTCTAATGATCTGAGGGAGCAAGTGTGCCCTTAATGTCTTGTGGGCTAGATGTGCCAACCTCAATCTCTAATCTCTGCTGAAACAGCTGATCTCAGCCGGAACACCTTTTGAAGTAATTGATTTCCCTTCTTCCAGAGGGGGAATGTGCCAGAATTCCTGCTTGCTAATGTCCTTGCTGGAAATTACTTGTCGGGTGTTAAGTGTGTACAGCTTGACTGAGATCGCCAATTAAGATGGCACTTTCCTGACCCTTCCAACTGAGGAGGATTTTGGAGATGAGAGTGGGAGAAATGGAACATGCTATCACTTGACGGTCTGGTAACTGATCCAGGGATCCCTTAACCCTTGGCATGACTGGTCAAAATGAACTGCAAGCTTGGAACTCTCTCTGTCAGAGCTGCCAGTTCCCTCATTGCAGTTTCACATCTTGTAGCTGAGGCTGGCTGACCAGGTTGACCACCTGTAGGATAACCTTTGACCTGCATCCTAGTTGCAGGTGTAAAGACATGGGAACAGATTGAGGGGGGGAAATGGTTGTTAACTGGTTTATTCTTGCCTCTTAATCTTGTCTCGCCTCGGTCTTAAAGTTCATGTTTTTACTCTGCTCTAAAATTCCCAGGGTGAAGCAGAGTTTGCACGTATAATGAGTATTGTGGCCCCCAACAACACTGAAGAGGTGTCATTCCAAGCCTTTATTGACTTCATGTCACGAGAGACAACAGACACTGATACAGCCGAACAAGTCATGGCCTCCTTCAAGATCCTGGCAGGAGACAAGGTAAGAAATTACAGGGAGCTGTGAACTCTGATCTGGAACATAATTCTATTGTAGAGTCCTTGATCAGCATTTGTATTCCTAATATTGAATGGCCTCTGTCTGCAACTTTGATATAACTCGAAGGCTTTACAGATGATGGGAAAGTAACAATCAGCAAAATGGACATCCCCCCCCCCCCCCCCCCCCGGACAAATGCAGGTTTTGTGAAAATACCACGCTTATCTTTTTTGTAAAGGCAGGTTCTACTGTCAATCTCCCGATTTCAGCTCGTCTCCATGTCAGTGAATCATTGCCATGCTGATTTATTAGCTGTTGCCTGAGAAACCAGATACGATCTGTAAGTGGAGTGCAAGTCCCTGCATTTGATTAAAGATATTCATGGGGCATGTTTGAGCCTGTATTGTCAGTCGATATCTTGTTCACCCCATTGGTTCACAGCAAAAAAAAAACATGCTCCAGTTGGGTGAATAGCTGAACCATAGCGACCAGGCAGGTCTGTGCTCAGTCAGCTGATTTTTGGCTCCCGGTATTGGTTACACAAAGACTGCCTCTGGCCTTGGCAACCCGGAGTTAGGGATTGGAAGGTTGGCCAAGATTCCCACTCGTTATCCTGCAATGACTGCCAGAAATCCACATTTTATGTATCCGCCTTGGACGCTTTGGCAATGAGATGCCCGTCACAAACCAAAGGAGAAGAGGCTGGAAAATCTCAGCAGGTCTGGCAGCATCTGTAAGGAGAGAAAAGAGCTGACGTTTCGAGTCCAAATCAGCCTTTGACAAAGCTTTGACCGCTTTGACAAAGGGTCGTCGGGACTCGAAACGTCAGTTCTTTTCTCTCCTTACAGATGCTGCCAGACCTGCTGAGATTTTCCAGCGTTTTCTCTTTTGGTTTCAGATTCCAGCATCCGCAGTAATTTGCTTTTATCCAGATGCCCGTCAAGCGTTTGGTGTGGAAATTTGTACGTACAGAGGGTGATCAACACTGGTGCAATGATTTAGCTGAAATAATTAAGCTATCCTAAAACACGGGACAACATTGGCCCAAAAGGAAAAGTTGAGATAAGAATCTAATGTGGTAATTTAATGCAAATAGCTGCTTCTGGGTTAGATGAATGTTAAAAATTCTGCTTTTACCGGAATACCAAACTTCCAAAGTCGTCTTGGGTTCACGTAGGAAGCCTAGCCACAGAAGAAATTCACCCTACAACCTGATATGGCCACCAATCTGCTAGTTTCTGTGGGGTGGCACAGTGGTTAACACTGCTGCCTTACAGCGCCAGGGACCTGGGTTCGATTCTAGCCTTGGGTGTCCATCTGCGTGAAGTCTGCACATTCTCTCTGCCTGCGATGATTTCCCCCAGGTGCTCCGGTTTCCTCCCATAGTCCAAAGGTGTGCAGGTTTGGTGGACTGGCTGTGCAAAATTACCCTGAGTGTCCAAAAGATGTGTAGCTTAGAGGGATTAGCCATGGTAAATATTCAGGGTTACAGGGATAGAGTGGGAGGTGGGCCTGGGTAAGATACTCTTTTGGAGAGTCAGTGCAGACTCGATGGGCCAAATAGCGGCCTCCTGCACTGTAGGGATTCTACATACAGCTTTCGACTTTCTGACAGAATCACTGGGTGGAGTGCTAGTTCTGGGGCTTAATGTGCCTAAATACCGTAAGCACCTTGACACTTTGTACTGATCAAAGCTTGTTGGGAGGATGGGGGAGGCAGAGAGTCTGAGGCAAGTGCAGCTTCAAAAAGAGATTTAATGGGAATTTCAAAACTAAAATGTCACTTAAAATGTACTCTCTTCCAGCCAAATAAAACCACCTGCTGCATTGCATAGCATAACTAATCCCAATGTCTCATTACCCATACGGAACATGCCATTCACTAGTTCCCCCTCAGGTTCTTGAATTCCCTTTTTCCAGGTTGCAGAACTCTGCTCAGAAACCTTTCTAGTCCAGAAGATCTGGGATTCACAGCAAGCACCGCTGTTTTGTTCCATGTCATTTTCGGACACCGTGTTTAATTCCTCTTCAATGGCTAATGTGGTTACGGTACCAGGTCAGAGAGTCTGAGATAAATCTAGCAAGCCATTCACTTTTTTAAAATTAAATACTTAGAAGGTGGCTCGCAAACCAGGGATGGGCAGGAATGTTGCTTTGACCATGTCTCGGAACAAATTTCACCAAAAGGTGCCCAGACGGCAGTATAGCTTGAAGCATAGAATCCCTACTAGGAGGAGGCCATTTGGCCCATCGAGCCTACACCACCAACAATCCCACCTGGGCCCTATCCCTGTAATCTGCGTATTTACCCTGCCAGACCACTTCAATTAAGGGTCAGTTTAACATGGCCAATCAACCTGACCGGCACATCTTAAAAATAAAGAACAATGAAAATTACAGCACAGGAACAGGCCCTTCGGCCCTCCAAGCCTGCACCGACCATGCTGCTCGACTGAACTAAAACCCCCTACCCTTCCGGGGACCGTATCCCTCTATTCCCATCCTATTCATGTATTCGTCAAGACACCCCTTAAGTCACTATTGTATCTGCTTCCACTACCTCCCCCGGCAGTGAGTTCCAGGCCCGCATCACCCTGTGTTTTTTTTTAAAAACTTGCCTCGTACATCTCCTTTAAAGCTTGCCCCTCGCACCTTAAACTTATGCCCCACCACCCTCCAGTAATTGACTCTTCCACCCTGGGAAAAAACTTCAGGCTATCCACTCTGTCCATGCTCCACATAATCTTGTAGACTTCGATCAGGTCGCCCTTCAACCTCTGTCGTTCCAGTGAGAACAAACCAAGTTTCTCCAACCTCTCCTCATAGAAGTTTTAAAGTTTATTTATCAGTTTCACAAGTAGGCTTACATTAACACTGCAATGAAGTTACTGTGAAAATCCCCCAGTCGCCACGCTCCAGCGCCTGTTCGGGTACACTGAGGGAGAATTTAGCACGGCCAATGCACCCTAACCAGCACGTCTTTCAGACTGTGGGAGGAAACCCACGCAGACACGGGGAGAACGTGGAGAATCCACACACACAGTGACCCAAGCCAGGAATCAAACTCGGGTCCCTGGTGCTGTGAGGTATTGCGGCTGATGCAGGCTTGATGAGCCAAATGGTCTCCTTCTGCACTGTAGGGATTCTATGCTCCAAGCTATACTGCTGCCCAGGCACCTGTTGGTTAAATTTGTTCCTAAACATGGTCAAAGCAACATTCTTGCCCATCCCTGGTTTGTGAGCCACCTTGTAAGTATCTAAAATTTTACAAGTGGTTGGCTCACTGTGCCACATGTTGTTGTTCTGGGGTTTTTAAAAAACTGGTGAGCATTTTGTGAATTTTCTTTTCTCTTTTCAGAGTTACATCACAGCAGAGGAGCTGCGTCGTGAGCTACCTCCCGATCAGGCGGAATACTGTATTGCCCGGATGGCTCCGTACAGAGGATCTGATGCAGTGCCTGGTGCTCTGGATTACATGTCCTTCTCCACAGCTTTGTATGGTGAAAGTGACCTGTAATCCCGTCTTTCCACAGCCAGCCCACTCTTTTATTACTCTCTCTCTCTCTCCCCCTCCCCTCCCCCCCCCCACCCTCACACGCGCGCGCGCTCTCTCTCCACCACCACCTAAAGTCAGTGCTATAAACAGCGTATTGGAGTTAGCACGTACATTTACTGAGGAACCTTTACCGTACATTCCATTGTGTGTCTTATATTACGACTTTTTCAGTCAGTCTTAAATCTATGCAAAAGTTTCCATTTTCTGTTTCTACACAGGGTGGTAATGTGGCAAACTTTTTTTCTGCGCAATGTTACAGCCACTTGGAGCATATCAACCGTTCATAAGTACCGCAGGAACTGTGTGAATCAGTCTGGGAATTTGGAGGTTTTGATTTTGAATTCTAAAAATTCCATAGGAAACTGGCTCCTTTGTATTTTTCCAAGTGTACTCTATACTGTAAAACTAAATATTTTTGTACTATAAATATTTAGTATTCCTGTTTTCACTCTTTCCCCCAACACAATTACAGATTGTGCGCTAAAGGTGAGCTGCTTCAATGAATGAATATTTTTGAAGCTATATTAAAAATTTGCACCAGATGGACCGTGTATGAATAGCACAAATATATTTTATCATTACGATACTTAGCTTTACAGTGTGGCATATGCTTGATCCCTCCACCCACCCCCCGGACTAGTAGTTCTTTTACAGTGGGGGGTTGGGTTACCTGGCGATTTTTTTTTTAAATTGAAATCATGGCTGATATAGTTTGCAATTTTTTTTTTCTTGGTTCAGTGTTCCAGCGTTGGTCCATCCTGCCCTCACTGTACAAAACCTGAGTAAAGCCATTAGAAAATTAAATGCCCCGAAGGCTCAGCGGATGCTCACTAAAGAGGCAGCCCTTAAATCTTTTTTTTTGTAAAATAAAAGAAACAAAAAAATATGAAAAATGGCTGGTGGTGGGTTTGAAGGCAGTAACCTGGTCAAGAGGTGTTCGTGGCATCCGAAATAATAACCAGGAGGGCGGCGGTTTCAGAGGGTCGTCGCAACCGCCCAAGGATGAGCTACTGCCTCGATATTGTTGCCCGTTCTTTATAGCTTATTAAAGTTTGACTTCATTTGCTGCCGTTGAAATGAGCTTAAGTACAGATGAGGCAGTGCTGTAGCATAACCAAAATTTGAAGTGGGACCAGAGGCTCTGGCACTACAGTAAGGAATGACTTAGGAGAGGAAACCAACCCTGGGTATCATTATAATAGGGCTTCTCCTTGTATCCTGTAGTACCAGTGAAATCATTGCTTCAGAATATTGCAGTCCTTCCCCTGGGAAATCCAAATCGTTACCATAAATTGATGCAAAAGGTTAAAAAAACAAGCACTAGTGATGGATGTAGATTTGCCCAAATCCAGACTGAATCCAATAAGTCTTCACTTTCCCCAGAAGCGTTAAAATACATCGGATTATCCACCGCGATCGAGAGACGCGCGTGCGCACCTCGGGGGGGGGGGGGGGTGGGGGGGGGGGGGGTCGGGAGTGAATTAGGAATCGGAAGTGGGGCGTGCTGTTGTACCCGTTTCAGAGTCGGCCGTAAATCAGGGAATCCGAGGGGTTTGAAAAGAACTTGTGCTGTTCCGAATGTTCATCCTAAAACTTAATTGAAATCATGTGGTTATAGAGCAAAACCAGTAAGTATTTGGTGGTGCGGGGGAAGGTGGGTGCAGCGACATATCAGTTCAACGTGAGTTTCTGTACATTGGGCACCCTGACAAATTTAAAATTCTGCATCGAGAGATTCACCAGCTCTCCCCCCCCCCCCCCCCCCAAACACACGCCCCCCCCCCCCCCCCCCCAACACACACACACACACACACACACACACACACACACAGATAGTCCAGTTGAGCGCAAAAATAGCACATTTATTTGAGGTAGAGAAAAGATATTTATCTCTTCATATTTAATCCTTTTTTTCTTGTACATACTGCAGTGACCATTAATTTGAATAAAAAGACTGCCTTTTTTTTTAAAAAAGAGTAAACAAAGCTGGACTTTTTTCTGTGAATGTACTGTTTTTGCAGAAACAAGTCCCTAGTTCGGGAGGGGCAAAAAAAAAAATAACAGGTGCTGTCATGGGTTTTGTTTTAATTCGTTTTTTTTCCCCCCCAATTCTCTTTTTGCTCCTGGGACCTACTCCACGTTGAATTATTGCTGAGAGACAGGCTGGCCTTGAGTTAGAGTAATAGCTGCAGTAATTTTGTTTTGGTGGTGATGGAGGGCTTATTTTCTATTTACATTAACATGGGGATTATTATACAGTATATAAAAGATATATCATCTGAAACACTTCCATGGACTGTAATTAATGCTTGATTTTAAGAGGAAAATAAATTGAATATGGTGAAATACATTCCAATGGACAAATGAGATTTTGTGGAATACTAGTGAGGAGACTTCTCTGAACATATTCTCTCTCCCATGCTGTTATAGCCTATATTACTGTTTCTGAGATGCGACAAGTGAGGGCTGCCTTTCTACGTTTGATTTAAGGGTGTTTTCACTTGGCCTCTGCTACCTTACCCTTATTTGGTGAAATAAATCATCAGTATTTTTGAGAAAGAAAAGGTTTTTGACTCTTGTTTCCTTTCGTGTGTTGCTGAACTTCCATTTTGCACTTTGCGAAACCTGCCTCTGGATCCAATCAGCTGTGGCTCGGTTGTACTTTGGAGCTGTGACCAATCACAGATGCAACACGAGCCGTTAATTTATATTTTCTTGTATTCTTTGTTGTTGCGGCTCATCGTTCGGGGCTACTCAGAAAGCAGTGTTTTCACTCCTCCCGGTGGAATATCTGATGCAGAATTGTGACTCTCCTGTTTGGAAAATTGTACTTGTTGATGGTAAGTGCTACCACATCATAATCATAGGCCGGAACGCTACCACCTCGCCCGCCACGGAATCGGAGCGGCTGAGAGTCCGACGATGGAAATCTCCATTCACGTCCAGGCGGGAATTTCCGGTCTCTCAAGGCTGTAAAATGGCGCTCATAGAATACCTGCGCTGTAGAAGAAGTTCATGATGTGGAGATGCCGGCGTTGGACTGGGGTAAACACAGTAAGAAGTTTAACAACACCAGGTTAAAGTCCAACAGGTTTATTTGGTAGCAAAAGCCACACAAGCTTTTGGAGCTCCAAGCCCCTTCTTCAGGTGAGTGGGAATTCTGTTCTCTTCCTGTTGGGGAGCACTTCAGCGGTTACGGGCATTCGGCCTCTGATATTCGGGTAAGCGTTCTCCAAGGCGGCCTTCACGACACATGACAGCGCAGAGTCACTGAGCAGAAACTGATAGCCAAGTTCCGCACACACGAGGACGGCCTCAACTGGGATATTGGGTTCATGTCACACTATTTGTAACCCCCACAGCCTGCCTGGACCTGCAAAGTTTCACTGGCTGTCTTGTCTGGAGACAATACACATCTTTTTAGCCTGTCTTGATGCTCTCTCCACTCATGTTCTTTGTAACTTAAAGACTTGATTAGCTGTAAGTATTCGCATTCCAACCATTATTCATGTAAATTGAGTTTGTGTCTTTATATGCCCTGTTTGTGAACAGAATTCCCACTCACCTGAAGGGGCTTGGAGCTCCGAAAGCTAGTGTGGCTTTTGCTACCAAATAAACCTGTTGGACTTTAACCTGGTGTTGTTAAACTTCTTACTGTAGAAGAAGGCCATTTGCCCCATCGGGAACCATTCTACCCAGGCCCTAGCCCTGTAACTCCCATGTATTTACCCTGCTAATCCCCCTGACACGAAGGGGCAATTTAGCACGGCCAATCCACCTAACCTGCACATCTTTGGAGTGTGGGAGGAAGCTGGAGGAAACCCTTGCAGACATGGGGAGAACGTGCAGACTCCACACAGACCTGAGGCCGGAATGAAACCTGGGTCCCTGGCGCTGTGAGGCAGCAGCGCTAACCACCGTGCCGCCCTTGCAGATCATGTGAGGGATGCTCCAGCATACAAATTACTTGTTTGTAAACCACAGCATTCTTGTATTTTAAAAGGTAACTTTTTTTTATAGTGAAGAATTCTTACCTGCTTCTGTTTCAATCTGCAATGTGCGTCCACATAGTTCTGAGATTTTGAGCATGCAGCTCTCTGGCCTCCAGATCCAGTAGCCATGCACCCAATACATATACACATTCGGAACAGGAGTTCAGCACCTTGAACCTGTTCTGCTGCTCAAGAGAATCAATTGCAACATGTTATACTTCCAAAATAAAGCTCTGCACATGTATGAGCTCCATGAAACTTGCCACGTAATTTTTAACATCGGTTGTTGTAAAGGCTGACTTGGTAAACTTGAATTTCATAAAAAAACAAAACAGCACAAGATTGCATGTAAATTTTAGTCCTAATAAATTTGAGTTTTATCATACTGAATGTTCCAACGGTTAACTAGTTGTTTTATTCTCCCAATTGCTTAGATTCTGTACACACCAATTAATATTCTTGGCACTTGGCTAAGGTTCCTACTGGTTATTGCCTTTTTCAGAAGAATCCAGTGACATTGGGTTTATTTTCAGGTACAAAAGTGAGGCTGGTACCTAGGTTTTCAATATTACATAGAATCGCTACATTGAGCCTGCACCTGCAACAATCCCAGCTGGGCCCTATCTATCCTGCTAGCTCCTCTGACACTTGAGGGGCGACTTAGCATAGCTAATCCACTTAACCCGCACATCTTTGGAATGTGGGAGGAAACCGGAGCATCCGAGGAAACCCACACAGACACGGGCAGAAACTCCACACAGATAGTGACCCAAGATGAGTGTCGAAACTGGGTCCCTGCCGCTGTGAGGCAGCAGTGCTGACCACCTATGCTATTTACACAGCATATCTGCATGGACTATTAAAGTGCAGTAAATGAATAAATGTTGACTGCATCCAATTTATATTTTCATTAGTTAGGCTGGAATCCAAATCCTTTCCCAGCTGATTTCCCTGAGGGTCGCAGGGTGCCAAGTTAGAGTGAATGAGCAAAACTAGCCATAATTTGGAAAAATTGCACGTTTGCTTTTAAAATGATTTCATAGTGCTAGGAAAGGCAAGGAAGGGGACATTGTGTTTAGTCCACCTTCCAGTCATGTGCTTCCATCATTGTCCCCCATGCAGTCACTCCTGTAGTTAGTGCCTTGCATTGGTGAGAGGGGAGGGGGGGGGGGGGCGGGGGAGAGCTTCCTTGATGAAGCATTTACAATTCTCTTCGGCCAGCAGTTCTGGGTGAATGATACACCACCGGCTTCTTGAGATCCTGACCCCTGTGGATTCCAGGCTTCAGCCAGACAGGTGTATAAAATCATGAGGGACATAGGGTGGACACAGTCTCTTTCCCAGGGTAGGAGCATTGAAAATTAGAGGGCATAGGTTTAAGGGAGAGGGGAAAGGGTTGAAAGGGACCTGAGGGGCAACTTCTTCACGCAGAGGGTGGTGCGTGTATGGAATGAGCTGCCAGAGAAAGTGGTTGAGGCCGGTTCAATAGCAACATTTAATAAGCATTTGGATAAGTACATGGATGGGAAAGGATTAGAGGGATATGGGCCAAACGTGGGCAATTGGGACTGACTGGGAGGGCAGCATAGACTGGTTGGGCCGAAGGGCCTGTTTCTGTGCTGTATTGTTCAATGACTGACTACTTCATATCACTGGCTGCAGTCATTACCAGGACACCAGCCCTATGGAATTCATCACCACAGGAAGTAGTTGATGCCAAGATGTATTCAAGGGGAGGCAAGATATTGCACTTTGGGGTGAATGGGAATCAAAGGTTAGGGGCGGGGGGGGGGCGGAGAAAGCAGGATTAGGCTATTGAATTGGACAATCAGCCATGATTGTAACGAATGGCGGAGCAGGTCGAATGGCTGCCTCCTCTCCTATGTTTTTTAAAAAGTTGGTTGTGAAGATAGCAGAGCTGATGGCCCCTCAAGCCACCTCTGCAATTCAATGTGATTGTGACTGATCTGTGCCACTTTCCCTGGCTACTTCCTTTCCTCTTTGACTCTGCCTTAAATATTGAATGATCCCTGCCTCTGCTATTCTCCGGGGAAGGAAAGACCCATGACCCTCTTGAGAGGGAAAAAAAATCTCCCCTTCTGTCCTAAATATTTTAAAACTCTGTCCCTCTCATTCTAGTCTCTTCCACAAGGGGAAACGTCCTCTCCGCATCCACACTGTCAAGCTCCTTTGGGGACTTTGTTTCAGTCAGATCACCCCCTCATTCATCTCCATTCCAATGGGTACAGGTCCAACCATGTTTACTGTGCGATTGCATTGAGATTTGCTAAGCACCCAGCTATAACTTTAATTGATTCCAGTGTTTTCCCTATGACAGATTTTAAAATAACTGGCCTGTAACTTCCTGCTTTGTGTCCTTCCTTGGAATAGAGGAGTCACATTTGATGGGGTGGCAGGGCGGCACAGTGGTTAGCATTGCTGCCTCTCAGCGCCAGGGACCAGGGTTCGATTCCCAGCTTGGGTCACTGTCTTGTGTGGAGTTTGCCCATTCTCCCTGTGTCTGCGTGGGTTTCCTCCGGGTGCTCCGGTTTCCTCCCACAGTCCAAATATGTGCAGGTTAGGTTGATTGACCATGCTAAATTGCCGCTTGGTGTCAGGGCGACTACCTGGGTAAATGTGTGGGGCTAGGGGATGGGGACTGGGTGGGATTGTGGTTGGTGCAGACTTGATGAGCCGAATGGCCTCCTGCACTGTAAGGATTCTATGATTTGCTGTTTTCCAATCTGATTTGGACTTTTCCAGAATTGATCAATTGAAACCAATGCATCTACAATCCGAGCAGCTACCACTAAGATTGTAGGATGAAGTCCATCAGAACCAGAGGCTTAGTTTACCAGTGCTTAGTTTTAATTTATGGGATGTTATTTGACTTGCAGAAGCCCTACCTTGCAAAAGGAGGCCATTCAGCCCATTGAGCCTGCACCAACAACTATCCCACCCAGGCCCTATCCCTGTAACCCCCCCACGTATTTACCCTGCTAATCCCCTGACACTAAGGGGCAATTTAGCATAGTCAGCCAACCTAACCCGCACATCTTTGGAGTTTGGGAGGAAACCAATGCAGACACGGGGAGAACATGCAAACTCCACACAGTCATCCGAGGTTGGAATCAAACCTGGGTTCCTGGAGATGAGGCAGCAGTGCTAACCACTGTGCCACCCTATCATTTGTATCCTATATCATGAAGACACAATATCTGTTTAATTCATTTACCTTTTCCTTTAAGTTCCAAGATTCCTTTGTGAGAGAATCAACACTCACCTTAGTTTTTAAACGCTTGTAGAAACTTATTTTTTTACATATTTTTTATTGACTCTGTGCTGTCCAATTGTCTGAGCTGCCATCTTGGGATTGTGCACTTTTTCTATCAATTAGACGTTATCTTCAACTTATGATGTGGAGATGTCGGCGTTGGTCCGGGGTGAGCACAGTAAGAAGTCTCACAACACCAAGTTAAAGCCCAACAGGTCTATTTGGAATCAGGAGCTTTCGGAGCGCTGCTCCTTCATCAGGTGAATGGACATTGCCACTCACCTGGTGAAGGAGCAGCCCTCCGAAAGCTTCTGATTCCAAATAAACCTGTTGAACTTTAACCTGGTGTTGTGAGACATCTTACGGTATCTTTAACTCAGTTAGCCACAGGTGGTTTGTGTCTTTTAGAGTCTTTGCGGATATTGGAGACCAATTATCTCTGCCTTGGCATTACTGTGGGACCTCCTCTGGACCCAGCACAGCCCTATCAGCTGCCTCATCGATGACCTTCCCTGAAGTCCTCAGTGCAACAAGACTTGGGCAATTCAGGTTTGGGCTGAAGATGACCAGTAACATTTGCACATCGTGGATCAGGTTAATGGCAATCTCTAAAGAGAGATGAACCATCTCCCCTTGACTTAATAGTATTACCATTGCTGAAACCCCCCACCATTAACATCCTGGGACTCACCATTGACTTAAACTGGACCAGGTATGTCTACATGAGCAGGTCAGAAGGTGCATGTTCTGCAGTGAGTAACTTGCTTCAGAATCTCACAGAATGGACAAAAAGGGCTGAATGGCCTCATTCTGTGCTGGATTTTGAAAGCAGTGTTCAATTAGTCCCACTCCCTCTGTAGCCCATGGTCACCAATGCTGAGAACAGCTTTCAATTCTATATTATTAGTTGAATTTAAATTCCACCAGCTACCCTGCTGAGATTTGAACCTGTGTTCCTGGAGCGTCAAGCCTGGGCCACTGGATCACTAGTCCAGTGACTTTAGTGACATGGGCAGCACAATGGTTAGCACTGCTGCCTCAAAGTGCCAGGGACCCGGGTTCGATTCCCAGCTTGGGTCAGTCACTCCGTGTGGAGTTTGCACATTCTCCCATGTGTCTCCGGAGGGTGGCGACTAGGGGATTTTCACAGTAACTTCATTGCAGTGTTAATGTAAAGACAACTTGTGACTAATAAATAAACTTTTTAAAACTTTAGTTTTATGACCACCTTCTTCCCCGTTCTGTTTTGCCTGCCAGCAGCGTACTCGATGCAGCTGTTGTACAGATCCCACTGCTGTTTGTAATTTTCAGCTTCAGATCTGAATGAATTGGGTGTGGTTTAGCAAAGGGCTGATAGAGTCGGGCCTGACCCAAATTTGGCAGTGTTGGAAAGGCTGCATTTGTAAAGTTTGACTGACTTCATTTGCATGACCTTATTAGGGTTGGCTACAGTGAAACCAGCCGTCTTCCTGAGACGTGAGCTTATTACTACAATGCTCACTGTGTTCGAATCTATTAAAAGGAGACGTGACACCTGTAAGAACCTCAGTTACACATAACATCAAGAGTGTTAGATGTCACAAAATTAATTTAGTGCCGAGTAATTAAGACAGGAAACCAGTTGCACGAGTTTTATACAATTGGGAGATGTATGAATAACTGTGGAAATGTCAGAGGAACATCCTAGCTTCTTTTCACTTTAATATCCACTGTGTAGTTTAATGTCTCTGCTTATCCTATTTCCTCTCGACGGTAGTCAAAGGTCCCATGATGAGTGGTTGCCAGGAAACCGCTGCCCACTGGGAGTGTTCAGTAACAAGGTTCAGTAACAGTAAGAAGTCTCACAACTCCAGGTTAAAGTCCAACAGTTTATTTGGTAGCACGAGCTTTCAGAGCGCTGTCCCTACTTCAGGTGAGTGCAGGATTTGGTTCACAAACCAGGCATATATAGACACAAACTCAATTACAAGATAATGGTTGGAATACGAGTCTTAACAGGTAATCAAGTCTTTACAGGTATAGGCAATGCAAGTGAAGAGAGGAGTTAAGTACAGTTTAAAGAGGTGCACTTTTTAAGGTGCACTCATCTAAAGATCCTGCACTCACCTGAAGAAGGAGTGACACTCCAAAAGCTCATGCTACCAATAAACCTGTTGGATTTTAACCTGGTGTTGTGAGACTTCTTACTGTGCCCACTCCAGTCCAATGCCGGCATCTCCACGTCAAGGTTCAGTGAGTAAACTCTGGCCTGGGGGGGACCGTCCAAATCTGCAGTCTCAGGCCACATTAGTGGAGTGCTGAGTCAGTGCTGAGTCAGTGCCAACTCGAGCATGAGGCTTGGGTTTTACCAACTAATAACTTGTAGGCCACTTGGCCCATTGTGTTCAATGCAGACTTCGCCACAGCAATCCAAAACTACCTCAGGAAGTAAGGAGGACAGTTGCATGTTGTTTTATTTCAAATTAAGTTGTGTTTCATTGAAATGTGAAGGCGTGCTGGATTCTTGTTTCACTCCAGAAAATTCTGCTCATGTCTGAATCACTTAACTTTCTGCAATCCTCTACTTCCCCCAACCTGCCAAATCCAATACCATCTAGAAGGGCCAGGGCAACAGACCCTGTCTACACCAATGGGGATGAAGTAGAAATGGTTGAGAGGTTCAAGTTTTTAGGTGTCCAGATCACCAACAAAGTGTCCTGGTCTCCCCCCCCCCCTCCTGCCATGCTGACACTATAGTTAAGAAAGCCCACCAACGTCTCTACTTTCTCAGGAGACTAAGGAAATTTGGCATATCAGCTACAACTCTCACCAGCTTTTCTATGGTGCATCTGTTAACCATTCTTTCTGGATGTATCACAGCTTGGTATGGCTCCTCTGCCCAAGACAGCAAGAAACTACTAAAGGTTGTGAATGTAGCCCAATCCATCACGCAAACCAGTCTCTCATCTATTGACTCTGTCTACACTTCCCGCTGCCTCGAAAGTAGCCAGCATAATTAAGGATCACACATACCCTGGACATACTCTTCCTCCTCCTTCCATCGGGAAAAGGATACAAAAGTCTGAGGTCACGTACCAACTGACTCAAGAACAGCTCTTTCCCTGCTGCCATCAGACTTTTGAATGGACCTACCTCACATTAAGTTGATCTTTCTCTACACCCTAGCTATGACTATAACACTACATTCTGCACTCTCTCCTTTCCTTCTCTATGAACGGTATGCTTTGTCTGTATAGTGCGCAAGAAACGATACTTTTCACTGTATACTCATAGAAATCATAGAAACCCTACAGTACAGAAAGAGGACATTCGGCCCATCAAGTCTGCACCGACCACAATCCCACCCAGACCCTACTCCCATATCCCCACATATTTTACCCACTAATCCCTCTAACCTACGCATCTCAGGATACCAAGGGCAATTTTAACATGGCCAATCAACCTAACCCGCACATCTTTGGACTGTGGGAGGAAACCAGAGCACCCGGAGGAAACCCACGCAGACACGAGGAGAATGTGCAAACTCCACACAGACAGTGACCCGAGCCGGGAATCGAACCCGGGACCCTGGAGCTGTGAAGCAGCAGTGCTAACCACTGTGCTACCGTGCTGCCCTGATACATGTGACAATAAATGAAAATCAAGCAGAGACGTGCCACCACCTGGAAGTTCTCCAAGTCACCCACCGTCCTGACTTGGAAATATATCGGCCGTTCCTTCACTGTCGCTGGGTCAAAATCCTGGAATTCCCTTCCTAACAGCACTGTGGGCGTACCTACACCACATGAACTGCAGCGGGTTCAAGAAGGCAGCTCACCAGCACCTTCTGATAGGACGCTAGGGTGCTGGCCTAGCCAGTGACACCGACGTCCTGTAAAGTCTGAGCACTCCTAATCGAATTTGGTCCTACGTAATGTCTCAAATTTCAAATTAAATTCTTGTGCTTGTGGTGGATTCTTACTGGTTGAAGTGTCGAGATCTCGGAGCATCAGAGGACACACTGATGGGTCTGAACGCTATGCCTATAATAGACATTGGTCTTTCTTTCAATGTGCAGCCTGGCAGTAAAATGTTCATTTCATGTGGAATGTTATTGGCCCCAATCGCAACGAGCGGCAATCCCATTATCTCTGCTCACTCTCGTGTGACGGTTGTATTGGGAGTTACGACAGTGAGATCTCAGTTTTAGATCTTCCCTGCCCCCTGGGTATGAGCCTGATTTGCATGTTTGCTTGGATTTAAATATAATTAAATGGCTTTATGCCATTGCATTCCGCACCATGAAATGCAACCCCCACCCCCCTGTCCACCCACCCCCCAGCGACATAGCGGCAGGACAGAGTGATTCGCGACTTGTTTTCGAAAACCAGTTGTGTTGACTGCCAGGGGTTGTGGGCCAAGGCTGGGTTGTGGGCCAAGGCTGGGCATTGTCCCTGGCACTGCCCCTGAGGTGGGCATTGATGGGTGACCTTCCTCCAATCATAGAATCCTACAGTGCAGGAGGAGGCCATTCGGCCCATCAAGTCTGCACTGACCACGATCCCACCCAGCCCCTATTCCCATAACCCCATGCATTTAACCTAGCTAGTCCCCCCAACACTCAGAGGTAATTTAGCACAGCCAATCCACCTAACCTGCTCATCTTTGGACTGTGGGGGGAAACCGGAGCACCCGGAGGAAACCCATGCAGACACGGGGAGAACGTGCAGACTCCACGCAGACAGTGACCCAAGCCGGGAATCAAACCCGGGTCCCTGGTGCTTTGAGGCAGCAGCGCTAACCACTGTGCCACCTCATTGGGGGAGGGGGGTAAGAGAGATTACTGCCAATGACAGCATGGGGGAGGAAAAGGCTGTGCCCCCCCCCCCTCCCCTCACCCTAGTGGGGGTTCTCCAGGGCCTTGCGAGAGGGTTTATCCTTGGGGCACCCTTTAAAGATGATGTTCCAATCACTGGAGTTGGTCTTGCTGACTCAACAAGCCCCGCCCTGCCAGAGTGATGGCGTAAGCCACGTGCACCCCCCCCCCCCCCCTCACAATTTTTGACTGTCGGATGATTTGGCCAGAAAACCTGGCTGTATTTCTGGAAGGAAACATGCTGGTGTTTAGTCAGAAACTGACTAATTGTAGGCCATTTCTTTAAGGAAGATTCTGCCATAAATCTCTCTGCTGCTGAAGGTTTTGCCTTAGCAAAGGCACCGGGCAGGATTTTACAGCCTTGCTCAAGCGAGCCCAGAAATTCCTGCTCGAGGTCAACAGACATTTCCGTTGTCCGTCCCTCGCCTGCTCCAATTCCGTGTCGGGTGAGGTGGTGGAATTCCGGTGACCATCTCTCAGTGTCAATGGGAGCCAGTGTCCTGGCTGATTGCTATTTCCATTCTGAAGTTTATTTATTAGTGTCACGAGTAAGCTTACATTAACACTGCAAGGAAGTTACTGTGAAAATCTCCTAGTCGCCACACTCCGGCGCCTGTTCAGGTACACTGAGGGAGAATTTAACATGGCCAATGCACCCTAACCAGCATGCCTTTCAGACTATGGGAGCAAACCGGGGCACCCGGAGGAAACCCATGCAGACACGGGGAGAGTGTGCAGACTCCGTACAGACAGTGACCCAAGCTAGGAATCGAACCTGGGTCCCTGGCACTGTGAGACAGCAGTGCCAGCCACCATGCCGCTAGGCCGGCAACCTTGAGGTCAATTGTATCACCTGAACCTCTCGAGTCACTCAGAACGGAATCAACCTGGACTTTTAACCTCTTGTGGTTTCTAGTCACAGCAGGAGCCTCCGCAGATATCTGGGAGAAGTTTGTGATTGTTTTTAATTACCTGAAGCTTTGTCCACTTTTCCTCACACTCAACAGAACCATAGCTGACGAAGGGCCATCCGGACTTGAAACGTTGGCTCTATTCTCTCTCCACTGATGCTGTCAGACCTGCTGAGATTTTCCAGCATTTTCTGCTGTTGTGTGTGAACTGCAACTTGAAACTGGGGCCTAACAGAAGTTGCAGTGACGAACCCATTGTAAATAGGCAGCAAATAGGCAATGGCCAGAGGACGGGGAAGATAATGGAAAGCAACTTGTAAAAGACCACATCTAAAATGTTAACCTATCTCCTTCCTACACAATAATAGCTCTACTTAGAGTCATAGAGGTTTACAGCATGGAAACGGGCCCTTTGGCCCAACTTGTCCATGCCGCCCAGTTTTTACCATTAAGCTAATCCCAATTGCCCACATTTGGCCCATAACCCTCTATACCCATCTTACCCATGTAACTATCTAAATGCTTTTTAAAAGACAAAATTGCACCCGCGTCTACTACTACCTCTGGCAGCTTGTTCCAGACACTCACCACCCTGTGTGTGAAAAAATTGCCCCTCTGGACCCTTTTGTACCTCTCCCCTCTCACCTTAAACCTATGCCCTCTAGTTTTAGACTCCTGTCCCTTTGGGAAAAGATATTGATTATCTACCTTATCTGTTGCCCCTCATTATTTTATAGACCTCTATAAGATCACCCCTCAGCCTCCTATGCTCCCCTAATTGTGTTTCATAGAATTCCTACAGTGTAGAAGGAGGCTAATCGGCCCATCGAGTCTGCACCAACTGTCCAACAGACCATCTTGTCCAGACCCTATCCCTGTAACCCCACATATTTACCCCGCAAATCCCCCTAACCTACACATCTTGGGACACTTGTGGGCAATTTGGCATGTGTGGGAGGAAACCAGAGCACCCGGAGGAAACCCACGCAGACACGGGGAGACTGTGCAGGCTCCGCACAGACAGTGTCCCAAGGCCGGAATTGAACCTGGAATCCCTAGCGCTGAGGCAGCAGCGCTAACCAACCGGTGTTTCTTTAGTTGTAAGATGTTTTGGGGCATTCTGAGATTGTACGTTAGTTAGATATTTTCTATAAGTGAGAAAATTTACTTGTAATTTCATTCACTGTGAAAATAAATTTATGTGCATTGCCTTTTCCCCCCAATTTTTAAAATTGCTGAATACAGTCTCCCTCTTGTGGATGTATCTGTAAATACAGCTCCAGCTGCCTGGGTCCCTGATGCACTCTTCTGCTTACATCCTCATTATACATGAATTCCAGACCTGTTACATAATCCTTGCTCCCTGCAATCAACCCAAATCCAAGGAATGCCTTGACGATGGGAAGTGATGCGGAGAAAATGTTGATGCTGTTTTCGCCGTGGGGAAAATTTCCTTTGTATAAAAGTGTTCTAAGCCCAAATATGTAGGATGGGTTTATGATTTGGTTTGGGCAGAGCAAGTGGTGACCGTGCCGATTTACCAATTAAAAGCCCAGAATTAAACACCAGGGTTTAATCTGTCTATCACACAAGTTGTGCCGGAGGACTGGGATTGCATTACAGGACATCATCGCATTGTGCAATGGCTTTGCCAGTCAGCAGGGCACAAACACTGAACATTTTGTCCAACACCTTGTGGTTTTGCCCGATAAACCTGGAGCCTCGAGGTCTGCGAGCCTATTCGCCAGCGACCCATGCAGATCCCAGCTTCGCTTCCTGGTTTATTATCTCAGCTGGAACCAAGAACGAGGAAGATAAAAAATACATTTCAAATTCTTGCACAGTGTCTACTTCCTGTAACATTTCTGTCCTGGTATCTGTGACATTTAAAAACTTCACTGCCCGTTGGGCCGAATGGCCTCCTTCTGCACCCGTAACTTTTTTATGGCTCCCGTCCATTCCCGCTCCCTCGGAGAAAAATGCCCCTTAGTGTCAGGGGGCCTAGCTAGGATAAATGCATGGGGTTATGGGGATAGGGCCTGGCTGGGATTGTGGTCGGTGCAGACTCGATGGGCCGAATGGCCTCCTTCTGCACTATAGGATTCTATGAAAAGCAGCCAGCATAATTAAGGACCCTACGCATCCCGGACATTCTCTCTTCCACTTTCTTCTGTCGGGAGAAAGATACAAAAGTCTGAGGTTACGTACCAACCGATTCAAGAACAGCTTCTTCCCTGCTGCTGTCAGACTTTTGAATGGACTTGCCTTGCATTAAGCTGATCTTTCTCTACACCCTAGCTATGACTGTAACACTACATTCTGCACTCTCTCCTTTCCCTCTCTATGAACAGTATACTTTGTATAGCGCGCAAGAAACAATACTTTTCACTGTATCCCAATACATGTGACAATAATAAATCAAATCAAATCATAGATTTATGGTGATTGTTGCATCTCATTCTGAATCCTCCCAGTTTTGTCTCTGGGACCCATTTTTCCATCACAGTTGTTGTTGAAAAGCATGGTCAGTAGTCAGGGAAGGTGGTGGCATAGTGGTATTGTCACTGGACTAACAATCCTCTGGAGACCCGGGTTCGAATCCCACCACGGCATTTGGTGAAAATAAAATAATTTGGTAAAATAAATCTGGAATTAAGAATCTACTGGTGACCATGAAACATTGTCGGAAAATCCCATCTGGTTCCTTACGCAGCAGGAATGGAAGCGACAAATAAAATTCTCATCCTCATGTTCAATCCCTCAATCTCTAACCTCCTCTTCCCCCTGGTTCCAGTCTCTTATGCATCCCACACTTCCATTACTGAGTGTAGATCCCAAACTCTGGAATTCCCTCCATCAACCTCCTGTCTATCAGGCTCTCCTTAAGACCTACAATCATTTGATAAACATCATCGGTATTTCCTCCTTTGCGCTAACACTCCTGTAACATGTCATAATGGCAGCGGAGGCTATTCAGCCCATCCGCCCTGTGCCTGTTTTCTCTAGAGCAATCCATTCAGTCCTATTCCATTGTTCTATCCCACAAACCCTGCTAATTTAGTTCCTACAAGTGTCATAAGACCATAAGGCATAGGAGCAGAATTAGGCCACTCGGCCCATCGAGTCTGCTCCACCATTCAATCATGGCTGATATTTTTCTCATCTCCATTCTCCTTTTCCCCATAACCCCTGATCCCCTTATTAATCAAGAACCTATCTATCTCTGTCTTAAAGACACTCAATGACCCAGCCTCCACAGCCTTCTGCGGCAAAGAGTTTCACAGATTCACCACTCTCTGGCTGAAGAAATTCCTCATCTCTGTTTTAAAGGATCGTCCCTTTAGCCTGAGTTTGTGCCCTCTGGTTCTAGTTTTTCCAACTAGTGGAAACATCCTCTATACTTTTGAAATCACCACTTCTGGCTCGTGGAAGCGGTGAGTTCCAGGATTTGAGATATTTCTTTTGACTGAAGACGTTACATAAATGTAATAAAAGCAAAAACTGCAGGTGCTGGAAATCTGTAATAAAAACGGAGAATGCTGGATAAACTCACGAGTCTGCAACAGCTGCTGTTTCCATTAAACAACATATTAATGTGGGATAAACTCAGCAGGTCCGATAGGATCCTTGGAGATTGAAACAGCAGTGTGACACAGTGCTGCCTCACAGCGCCAAGGACCCGGGTTCGATTCCCGGCTTGGCTCACTGTCTGTGTGGAGTTTGCACGTTCTCCCCGTGTCTGCGTGGGTTTCCTCCGGGTGTTCCGGTTTCCTCCCACAGTCTGAAAGACGTGCTGGTTAGGGTGCATTGGCCGTGCTAAATTCTCCCTCAGTGTACCCGAACAGGCGCCGGAGTGTGGTTACTAGGGGATTTTCACAGTAACTTCATTGCAGTGTTAATGTAAGCCTTACTTGTGACTAATAAATAAATAAGAATTAACAAATGGAGTGATGTCACACTGACTCAAAACATTAACTCCCTCACGGATGCTATTGGACTTGCTGAGTTTATAAATATTAATAAGTTTAATGAAAACAGCAGCTTTGTTGCAGACTCATGTCTGGGGGAAAATAGGAGGAGAATGGGATTAAGTTAAGTTCATTTTTTTGTCACAAGTAAGGCTAACATTAACACTGCAATGAAGTTACTGTGAAAATCCCTGAGTTGCCACCGTCCAGTGCCTGTTCGGGTACACTGAGGGAGAATTTAGCACGGCCAATGCACCCTAACCAGCACGTCTTTCAGACTGTGGGAGGAAACCGGAGCCCCCGGAGGAAACCCACACAGACACGGGGTAGGATGTGCAGACTCCGCACAGACAGTGACCCAGGCCAGGAATTGAACCCGGGTCCCTGGCGCTGTGAGGCAGCAGCGCTAACCCACCGTGCCTTCATAAAGAGAGTAAGAGAGGATTTAAGGGAGAGAATTGCAGAGTGTAGAACCCAGGCAGTTGATGATGTGAGAGCCGATGGCGGAGTGATTGCAGTAGGCGATGTACAAGGCGGTGTTTGAAAGAACATTGTGGATGTGGGAAAACAAAGCAGCCATTACAGGTGAGCAGAGAAAGGGACGTGTCGGCTCCTGTTCATCGACTCAATCTGAATTTAGCATGGCCGATCCACCTAACTCGCACATCTTTGGACTGTGGGAGGAAACCGGAGCACCCGGAGGAAACCCACGCAGACACGGGGGAGAATGTGCAAACTCCACACAGACAGTGACCCAAGCCAGGAATCGAACCCGGGTCCCTGGCGCTGTGAGGCAGCAGTGCTGACCACAGAAAATGGGTCATTCTATCAGAGGGCTGGCACGGGTGCGATGGGCTGAATGGCCTCTTTCTGCATTTGAAACCCTCAGACATGATCTGGTACAGATCGAGGTTTTCACAGCTCTGTACGGGTCTTGTTACTTTGGGAAAGTGATTTGAAACAAGATGGGGAAAATTGCAGAGGCGTGTCGCCTGATGTATAAATATTTCTCATCGGTGTCGAGGGCAGAGTCTGCAAGTTTTTGAAACTTCCCAAAGTACACAAATTGCGCACTCAATTTGAAGAATATCATCTTTCAGCCCTTCCGGAATAACTGGTATAACTGGTTTGTGATGCAAACTGCAGCGCAAAGGGAACTTTATTCATTGTCCAAGCACTGAAATGGTGCCTTCAGAGGGATTTAGATGCTGCTTCTGTTTGCCTGTTCACTGTGTGTCTGGGGCCCTGACATCTCCAGGGCGGCACAGTGGTTAGCTGCCTCACAACACCAGGGACCCGGGTTCGATTCCCGGCTTGGGTCACTGTCTGTGTGGAGTTTGCACATTCTCCCCGTGTCTGCGTGGGTTTCCTCCGGGTGCTCCCGTTTCCTTTCATGCTCCAAAGATGTTCGGGATTGGTTGATTGGCCATGCTAGATTATCCCTTAGTGTCGGGGGGACTAGCAGGGTAATTACGTGGGGTCACAGGGATAGGGCCTGGGTGGGATTGTGGTCGGTGCAGACCCGATGGGCTGAATGGCCTCCTTCTGCACTGTAGGGATTCTATGAATTGAACTGGAGTTCCCCCCGTCCTCCCCGGAGCTGCAGTGTTTTAATATCATAAAATCTCTACAGTGCAAAAGGAGGCCATTTGGCCCAACGAGCCTGTGCTGACAACTGGTTATCAGTTGTAAAACATATTAGAGATGAGACACATTTGCACTTACAAAGTGTTTTTAATGTAGCAGAATGTCCCAAGGGTCTTATTACCATAAGACAAAGATGGTCAAAAGCTTAGTCAACGAACAAGGTTTTTGAGGAGCATCTTAAAGCACAAGAGGTGGTAGCCATGATGTGGAGATGCTGACTTTGGACTGGGGTAGGCACAGTAAGAAGTCTCATAACACTAGGGTAAAGTCCAACAGGTTTACTTGGTATCACGAGCTTTCGGAGCGCTGCTCCTTCATCAGTTGGTGATTCCAAATAAACCTGTTGGACTTTAACCTGGTGTTGTGAGACTTCTTGCTGTGCCCACAAAAAGAGGCAGAGAGGTTTAGAGAGAGACTGCTGGAGCTTGGGGCCCAGGCAGCTAAAGCAGGGGTTGTCAGTGATGGAGGGATTAAAACTGAGGCTTCCCGGGATGCCTGAATTGGAGAAGCTCAGAGACCTCGGGGGGGGGGGGGGGATTGGGACACCACCACCTGCAAGTTCCCCTCCGAGTCACTCACCATCCTCACTTGGAAATATATCGCTGTTCCTTCACGGTCGCTGGGTCAAAATCCTGCAATTCCCTCCCTAACGGCATTGTGGGTCAACCCACTGCACGTGGACTGCAGCGATTCAAGAAGGCAGCTCACCACCACCTTCTCAAGGGGCAACTAGGGATGGGCAATAAATGCTGGGCCCAGCCAGCGACGCCCCATGTCCCATGAATGAATAAGTTCAACTGAACAACTCATTGGAAGGCTATGTGATGCAACAACTGACTATCCTTAGGGCAATGCTTTGGATAAAGTGACATCCATTTTCACTTGGTTTGCACTGAAAATGTTTCTATCAGAAATGTTCCTTCCAATATTTCTGTCTTTATATTTCTGCCTGCGTGTTATGTCTCAGTTGCTGTGGCCCTACCCTCCATGTAGTTTAGAGGGAACCTTGACCTCAGCATCGCGGGTGTTTGAAAAGGTTAACGTCATTCCCCTGACGCCTCAGTGAATTAGTGATTCACTCAAATCAGGAAAACCTCAACTTAGTCACCATTGGCCACTGAGTTAGCAGTGGGACACACCAGCCTAAAGAGAAGTTCTACCTGGATTCTGGCTTCTGCCTCCAATCCATTCATAGAATCATAGAATCCCTACAGTGCAGAAGGAGGCCATTCAGCCCATTGAGTCTGCACCTACCACAATCCCACCCAGGCCCAATCCCCATAACCCCTAGCTAGTCCCCCTGATACTAAGGGGCAATTTAGCATGGCCAATCCACCAAACTCGCTCAACCTTTGGACTGTGGGAGGAAACTGGAGCACCCGGAGGAAACCCACCCAGACACCGGGAGAAGGTGCAACATCCATACAGACAGTGACCCAAGCTGGGAATCGAACCCAGGTCCCTGGCACTGTGAGGCAGCAGTGCTAACCACTGTGCCACCCCATGTGATGCAAAGGCTATTATGTCACTGTTGGTTGGTGACAGTCACTAAGTCACCGTTTAGCAGCAGTTGTTTTGTAAGCTCCTACAGCAAGAATAGTGACTTTGAATGAGGTGTGTCCAATGCATTTGTTACCATATTCCACAGGGATGCAGTAGTCAGTGTGTATGGAACCTGTACCCCAGTGAGTGTCAGTGTGTATGGAACTCGTACCCCAGTGAGAATCAGTGTGTTTGCAACCCCTACCCCAGTGAGAGTCAGTGTGTTTGCAACCCCTACCCCAGTGAGAGACAGTGTGTGTGGAACCCGTACCCCAGTGAGAGTCAGTGTGTGTGGGACCCGTATCCCAGTGAGAGTCAGTGTGTGTGGGACCCATACCCCAAATGAGAGTCAGTGTGTATGGAACCCATACCCCAGTGAGAGTCAGTGTGTGTGGGACCCGTACCCCAGTTGAGAGTCAGTGTGTATGGAACCCGTACCCCAGTGAGAGTCAGTGTGTGTGGGACCCGTACCCCAGTGAGAGTCAGTGTGTGTGGAATCTGTACCCTACTGACAGTGAATGCATGTGGGACCCGTACCCCAGTGAGAGTCAGTGTGTGTGTGGAACCCGTACCCCAGTCAGAGTCAGTGTGTGTGGGACCCGTACACAGTGAGAGTCAGTGTGTGTGGGACCCGTACCCCAGTGAGAGTCAGTGTGTGTGTGGAACCCGTACCCCAGTCAGAGTCAGTGTGTGTGGGACCCGTACACAGTGAGAGTCAGTGTGTG
Source organism: Mustelus asterias (assembly GCF_964213995.1). Lineage (NCBI taxonomy): Eukaryota > Metazoa > Chordata > Chondrichthyes > Carcharhiniformes > Triakidae > Mustelus > Mustelus asterias. Next base: position 59,175,448 of record NC_135824.1, read on the forward strand.
TGGGACCCGTACCCCAGTGAGAGTCAGTGTGTGTGGGACCCGTATCCCAGTGAGAGTCAGTGTGTGTGGAATCCATATCCCAGCGAGAGTCAGTGTGTGTGGGACGCGTACCCCAGTGAGAGTCAGCATGTGTGGGACCCATACCCCAGTGAGAGTCAGTGTGTGTGGGACCCGTACCCCAGTGAGAGTCAGTGTGTGTGGAATCCGTACCCCAGTGAGAGTCAGTGTGTGTGGGACCCGTATCCCAGTGAGAGTCAGTGTGTGTGGAATCCATATCCCAGCGAGAGTCAGTGTGTGTGGGACGCGTACCCCAGTGAGAGTCAGCATGTGTGGGACCCATACCCCAGTGAGAGTCAGTGTGTGTGGGACCCGTACCCCAGTGAGAGTCAGTGTGTGTGGAATCCGTACCCCAGTGAGAGTCAGTGTGTGTGGAACCCGTACCCCAACGAGAGTCAGTGTGTGTGGAATCCATATCCCAGTGAGAGTCAGTGTGTCTAGAATCCATACTGCACTGACAGTGAATGCATGTGGAACCGGTACCCCAGGGAGACTCGGTGTGTGTGGAACCCAAACCCCAGTGAGAGTCAGTGTGTGTGGAACCCGTACCCCAGTGGGAGCCAGTGTGTGTGGAACCCGTATCCCAGTGAGAGTCAGTGTGTGTGGAACCCGTACCCCAGTGAGAGTCAGTGTGTGTGGAACCCGTACCCCAGTGAGAGTCAGTGTGTGTGGGACCCGCACCCCAGTGAGAGTCAGTGTGTGTGGAACCCGTACCCCAGTGAGAGTCAGTGTGTGTGGAACCCGTACCCCAGTGAGAGTCAGTGTGTGTGGAACCCGTACCCCAGTGAGAGTCAGTGTGTGTGGAACCCGTACCCCAGTGAGAGTCAGTGTGTGTGGAACCCGTACCCCAGTGAGAGTCAGTGTGTGTGGAACCCGTACCCCAGTGAGAGTCAGTGTGTGTGGAACCCGTACCCCAGTGAGAGTCAGTGTGTGTGGAACCCGTACCCCAGTGAGAGTCAGTGTGTGTGGGATCCGTACCCCAGTGAGAGTCAGTGTGTGTGGAACCTGTACCCAGTGAGACAGTACAGTGGAGCCCGTTGTAACGTGCCCCAATTTAGCGCAAAATCGGATATGACGCGATGATGCGATGGACCCTTTTTTAAACTATTTCCGGTTTAGTGATTTAGCGCGATAACATTCGCGATGACATTTTGTGGACCCCGACCGTCGCACTACAACAGGGCTCCACTGTACCTTGTCTGAAGCCTCCATCCCATTAATAATTGCACTGAGGCGATTCCTGTCACTGTCTGAGGGGAAATGCTATTGTCAAATACTGCGGATACTGGAAATCTGAAATAAAAATGGAAGATGCTGGATAAACTCAAGCAGACTGGCAGTGTCTGAGACAGAAACTGGGTTAACATTTCAGGGTATGTATGACCCCCCTCTGGAGATTACTTTTGCAGATGCGCCATAGCATCCTTTCTGGTTGTATCACAGCTTGGTATGGGGCTCCTGCTCTGCCCAAGACCACAAGAAACTACAACAGGTCGTGAATGTAGCCCAATCCATCGCGCAAACCAGCCTCCCATCCATTGACTCTGTCTACACTTCCCGCTGCCTCGGCAAAGCAGCCAGCATAATCAAGGACCCCACGCACCCCGGACATTCTCTCTTCCACCTTCTTCTGTTGGGAAAAAGATACAAAAGTCTGAGATCACGTACCAACCGACTCAAGAACAGCTTCTTCCCTGCTGCTGTCAGACTTTTGAACGGACCTACCTCACATTAAGTTGATCTTTCTCTACACCCTAGCTATGACTGTAATGCTACATTCTGCGCCTTCTCCTTTCCTTCTCTATGAACGGTATGCTTTGTCTGTACAGCGCGCAAGAAACAATACTTTTCACTGTATATTAATACATGTGACAATAATAAATCAAATCAAATTTTAGTGGAATTTGGCAATCTCTTTGAAATGTGTTAGTCATAGAGGTTTACAGCATGGAAACAGGCCCTTTGGCCCAATTTGTCCATGCTGCCTTTCTTTTAACCATTAAGCTAGTCCCAATTGCCCACGTCTGGCCCATATCCCCCTATACCCATCTTACCCATGTAACTGTCTAAATGCTTTTTAAAAGACAAAATTGTACCCGCCTCTACTACTACCTCTGGCAGCTTGTTCCAGACAGTCACCACCCTTTTGTATCTCTCCCCTCTCACCTTAAACCTATGCCCTCTAGTTTTAGACTCCCCTACCTTTGGGAAAAGATATTGACTATCTAGCTGATCTGTGCCCCTCATTATTTTATAGACCTCTATAAGATCATCCCTAAGCCTTTGACACTCCAAGGAAAAAAGTCCCAGTCTCTCCAGCCTCTCCTTATAACTCAAACCATCAGGTCCCGGTAGCATACTTCAAGGGCTTGAGAATGTTGATGCTGAGAGAATCTTTCCCTGGCTGGAGACTGAAGGGGGAGGGCTGGGGAGTGGGTGTTGGAGTGGGGCACATTCTCAGGATAAGGGAATCGACTATTTTGAATCGAGATGAGGATTTCTTTACTTCCATGGTGTGACCCTTTGGGATTTTCTATCCCAGAATGCTGTAGAGTTTCGGGGGGGGGGGGGGGGGGGGGCGGCGCGATCTTACCAAAGAAATTCTAAATGCCGAATGAGCATGAAAACAGGACAGAATTGCAATGTTTTTCTGGGCGAGTAAAAAAAAAATCGAATCTTAACTCATTCTGTGAAAAAAAATGCAAACTCTGTTTCCTGTCAGCAGGGGCGGGGCCCAAGCTTGCCGAAAGCTGGTAGATTGCAGTGGTGGGTGCCATTGCGCATGCTGAGATGTCTGTGTTCTGTGAACGGTTGGTCACTGCTTCCCCCCAGCTACCGCTGGCTTCCGTAGCCAATCTCCCCCACGCCCCCCCCCCCCCCCCCCCCGCTATTGTTGCCCTCCACGGCCTGGTGAGCAGTGCCAGGGTGCCAGGCTAGCACTGCCAGGCTGGCACTGTCCAAGAGGCATCCTCCCTCTGCCCCCGACTTCCCTGGGCGGGTGGAAGGAGGGGGGGGGGGGGGGCTCAATGGCTTCCGGTCCATGAGGCCATCACGTCTGGTCCCCATTGATGGGGACGATAGGTGATCCTCACCTGCGAGTACCTTCACCGGCGAGGCCGGCAGATGCAGTGAACCCGGACGACTACATCCCAGGCTCACTTGTAATATTTAAATTCTAATTTAAATTAAATTTAAACATTACAACCAGCTTTGCGCCCTATTCGCGTGCGAGGTTAATCTTGCCGGATATCCGGGCCGGTAAAGTCCCAAGTGACGCGAACCTGATTTCTCGGCTCTCTCGCGATCTGATTGGCTCATCCTGCCCATTGGACGGAGGGGCGGAATGGTAAGATCGCGGCCTCAGTCATTGGGTCTACTCAAAGCTGAGCCTGGTGAGATTTTTTGGCTCTCTGGAAATCATGGCATATGGTGTAATCTTGAAGGACAAGGGCAGCAGACACATGGGAACACCACCACCTGCAAGTTCCCCTCCAAATCACTCACCGTGTTGAGTTGTAACGTATCGTCCATTCCTTCGCAGTCATTGGGTCAAAATCCTGGAGCTCTACTCCCTAACAGCACTGTGGGTGTACCTACACCTCTGGGACTGCAGCGGTTCAAGAAGACAGCTCACCACCACCTTCTCGAGGGACAATTAGAGATGGACAATGAATGCTGGCCCAGCCAGCAACACCGTTGACTGAATAAAGAAGAGTATGGGAGAGTTTATTTTATTTATTTATCAGTCACAAGTAGTTTATATTAACACTGCAATGAAGTTAGTGTGGAAATCCCCAGTTGCCACACTCTGGCGCCTGTTCGGGTACACTGAGGGAGAATTTAGCACGGCCAATGCACCCTAATCAGCTCATCTTTCGAACTGTGGGAGGAAATCGGAGTGCCCGGAGGAAACCCACGCAGACACGGGGAGAATGTGCAGACTCCACAAAGACAGTGGCCCAAGCCGGGAATCGATCCTGGGTCCCTGGATGCTGTGAGGCAGCAGTGCTAATCATTGTGCCACCGTGCTGCCCCAGATTGGATTGCGATCAAAGATCAGTTGTGATCCAAATAAATAGTGGAGCCGATTCGAGGACTGTAGGGCCTCCCCTTACCCCAGTCTGTATGTCCCAATGTTATTGATGAATCTGCTCTCCGGAAGCTTTGAGAATTGAATTGAGGATATGCTATACTGTATAATACCACAAGGTGTCAGACAGCACCAATATTTTGACAGAAGCTTTGATTTTTGGATATTGTCAGTCAGATGGATTGACTCCAGCATAATGACTGGTGGGATTCTAACTCTAGCTCCCTCATTTGGTAATAAGGTCCAAGCAGAGTTAGCTGACAGAAGCTGTAGCAGTGAGATGCTTTCAGCACTCTCTGATCACTCGCTCAAGTATTCGAGGCTGCCATATCCCAGTGCAATACTGAGGGAGTGCCGCACTGTCAGAGGGTCAGTCCTGAGGGAGTGCCGCACTGTCAGAGGGTCAGTGCTGAAGGAGTGCCGCACTGTCAGAGGGTCAGTGCTGAGGGAGTGCCGCACTGTCAGAGGGTCAGTGCTGAGGGAGTGCCACACTGTCCAAGGTGCCATATTTTGGACGAGACATTAAAGCGAGGCCTTGTCGATCCTCTCCAGTGGATGTAAATGATCCAATGGCCAATATTTTGACGAGGAGCAGAGAGGTTATCCCCGCTATCATGGCCGATACTGTGCAGCGCAAAGATGGCGGCACAGTGGTTGGTACTGCTGCCTCACAGTGCCAGGGACCCGGGTTCAATTCCTGGCTTGTATCACTGTCTGTGTGGAGTCTGCACATTCTCCCCGTGTCTGCTTGGGTTTCCTCCGGGTGCTCCGGTTTCCTCCCCGAAAGATGTGCTGGTTAGGGTGCATTGGCCGTGCTAAATTCTCCCTCAGTGTAACCCGAACAGGAGTGTGGTGACTGGGGGATTTTCACAGTAACTTCATTGCAGTGTTAATGTCAACCTACTTGTGACACTAATAAATAAACTTTAAATCAATCTGGAACATGATTCCAGGTAATCAACAACACACAGACCCAGGCCAGATAAGAACAGTTTCCTCCGCTGTAGACCAGTTGGTATTTTACAACTCATTATATTAGCCGATAGCAGCTTTCAGCTCCAGGTTTAACAGTCAGTTATTTTATTGAGTTGGTTAAATAAACTTTAGTTTTAGTTAAACCAACTGAATTGAATTTCACAAAACGGAGGAATTTGAATTCACATCTCTGGGTTTTTGGATTACTAGTCCCGTGAGTGGCACAGTGGTTAGCACCGCTGCCTCACAGCGCCAGGGACCCAGGTTCAAATTCCTGACTTGGGTCACTGTCTGTGTGGAGTTTGCACGTTCTCCCCGTGTCTGCGTGGGTTTCCTCCGGGTGCTCCGGTTTCCTCCCACACTGCAGGTTAGGTGCAGTGACCATGCTAAATTCTCCCTCAGTGTCCTGGGATGTATGAGACCATAAGATACAGGAGGAGAATATATAAATTAGGGGGATTAATGGGGTAAATATGTGACAGGGAGAGGGTGGGGAGGTGGGCCTGGGTAGGAAGCTCTGTTAGAGAGTCAGTACAGACTCGATGGGCCAAATGGCCTCCTGCTGCACTGTATGGAGGGAGAATCCACTCTTACCTGGTCTGGCTGAGATATACCGACCCTCTGACAGTGCGGCACTCCCTCAGCACTGACCCTCTGACAGTGCGGCACTCCCTCAGCACTGACCCTCTGACAGTGCGGCACTCCCTCAGCACTGACCCTCTGACAGTGCGGCACTCCCTCAGCACTGACCCTCTGACAGTGCGGCACTCCCTCAGCACTGACCCTCTGACAGTGCGGCACTCCTTCAGCACTGACCCTCTGACAGTGCGGCACTCTCTCAGCACTGACCCTCTGACAGTGCGGCACTCCCTCAGCACTGACCCTCTGACAGTGCGGCACTCCCTCAGCACTGACCCTATGACAGTGCGGCACTCCCTCAGCACTGACCCTCTGACAGTGCGGCACTCCCTCAGCACTGACCCTCTGACAGTGCGGCACTCCCTCAGCACTGACCCTCTGACAGTGCGGCACTCCCTCAGCACTGACCCTCTGACAGTGCGGCACTCCCTCAGCACTGACCCTCTGACAGTGCGGCACTCCCTCAGCACTGACCCTCTGACAGTGCGGCACTCCCTCAGCACTGACCCTATGACAGTGCGGCACTCCCTCAGCACTGACCCTATGACAGTGCGGCACTCCCTCAGCACTGACCCTCTGACAGTGCGGCACTCCCTCAGCACTGACCCTATGACAGTGCGGCACTCCCTCAGCACTGACCCTCTGACAGTGCGGCACTCCCTCAGCACTGACCCTCTGACAGTGCGGCACTCCCTCAGCACTGACCCTATGACAGTGCGGCACTCCCTCAGCACTGACCCTCTGACAGTGCGGCACTCCCTCAGTACTGACCCTCTGACAGTGCGGCACTCCCTCAGCACTGACCCTCTGACAGTGCGGCACTCCCTCAGCACTGACCCTCCGACAGTGCGGCACTCCCTCAGCACTGACCCTCTGACAGTGCGGCACTCCCTCAGTACTGACCCTCTGACTCTCGGTGTTTCCCCCCCTGGGGGCGGTTTGGTTTCTCCCGCCTCAGTTGGTTGCTCCCGGTTGCCAGGGAGACCGGATTTCCCGGATGTGGCGGCAGCAGAACAGGTAGGAAAGGGGAGCCTCGAAACCGCTAATTCAGAGATGGGGGCTTTGAAACCGCTCACTGAGTAATGGGGGCATTGAAACTGCCCCCCATGAGGGGGGAGGGGAGGAGGGGAATGAGGTGGGAAGGAGGGAATGAGGTGGAGGGGAATGAGGGAGGTGGAGGGGATGAGGGAGTGGAGGGGAATGAGGGAGGTGGAGGGGAATGAGGGAGGGGGAGGGGAATGAGGGAGGGGGAGGGAGGGAGGGAATGAGGGAGGGGGAGGGGAATGAGGGAGGGGGAGGGGAATGAGGGAGGGAGGAGGAGGGGAATGAGGGAGGGAATGGAGGAGGGAGGGAATGAGGGAGGGGGAGGGGAATGAGGGAGGGGAGGGGAATGAGGGAGGGGGGAGGGGATGAGGGAGGGGAGGGGGAGGGATGAGGGAGGGGAGGAGAGGGGAGGGGGGAGGGGGAATGAGGGAGGGGGAGGGGAGGGAGGGGAGGGAGGGGAGGGGAGGGGGAATGAGGGAGGGGGAGGGAATGAGGGAGGGGGAGGGGAATGAGGGAGGGGGAGGGGAATGAGGGAGGGGGAGGGGAATGAGGGAGGGGAGGGGATGAGGGGAGGGGGAGGGGAGGAGGGAGGGGGAGGGGAATGAGGGAGGGGAGGGGAATGAGGGGAGGGGGAGGGGAATGGGGGAGGGGAGAGGGGAATGAGGGAGGGGGAGGGGAATGAGGGGAATGG